>NC_058042.1:27857500-28157500 GCF_020085105.1 Siniperca chuatsi
TGACATTTCTGGATCCTCTCTGGCTCAGCACCACCTCCTTTCACAAAACTATGGTTACAATGTGTAACCTTCATTCTTCTTTTTTTTCACATCTCCTCAAAGTTTTTACATCCCTGTAATCAGATATCAAAGTTCTAAGCATTAGAAATATATATATTTTTTCATATTAACAGCTAACAAGCATGAATCAAACACTCCATGTGGGCTGAACAAGACACATTGTCAAAGAAACCCAACAAAATCCATTTTCATTATCTCACTGCATATTCTAATCACCTGCTTCTGCCCAAAGGTTGGGAGCATTTCAGATGTCCTAGAAAATGTTATGCTATAATTTTCTACCATTCATGTCTAGCCCCTCTAGTGTGTCAGTGAAAGTGAACAGTGTTGGCTAGTAAACAAAAAGACATGGAAGCCATTGCCAGGCCTGTTTCATGAATTAATGATTACTTGCAAGGGAATTTGACAAGTGAGGGAACGGAAGCTGCTATAGGATCATGTTCAAAGCATTGCTAATTGTCTTTATTTATGACAGCCGGTAATCTCTGGGATGAATTAATGCATTCGCCACACTGCTGTGATGAGCTTCGGCAATCAGTGCAGGAGATCAGCCATAAACCCTGCTAGCTATCTCACGCTGCCACTTACTGGTAGAAAAGGTCTATAGATATTTTAAAAAGGGTTCCTCTATTCAGCAGCAAGAAGGTAATGTACACGCAAACAATACCTTGACTACATTCTTTATGTAAATGTGAGGCAATAACACAACGGTGCCAGTACACTGAAGTGATAGAGTCAGAATCCTGAATTCATAATGCATTAATGTTGCAACAAACCATGCAGGTCTGTGCACAAATTTTGTCCCTCACATGCTGAGATGAAAGTGGTCATATTTTGATTGCGCCATTTGAAATTTTCATCTGGAAATAATCAGCGGCTCCAGAAAATAGGCAATAATATCTGTATCTTACACATGTAAAAACTGATACATACATAAAGCACATTAAACACATTTTGTGAATGAGAGACCAATCAATGCCCACACATTCACTTTCTGAATTTTTAATCACAATTATATGTAACACACCCCTCTGTTTTCTGGTGGTGGTGATGGAATTTATATTGCATACTGAACCACAGCTGTTCCTTTGGCTCCATTCCCACTTGCTCCCTACTGTTTGGAATAAACAAATAAATAGATAGTCACAAGTCAAATGGCATTATGTAATGTACCTCCCAGTACAGTAAAGGCTACCAAATTACTGCCATGCCAAAAACATCTCCCAACTCCCTCACAAATGTGAAAGCTGTGTGACGGTGACCTGGCCTCAGGATAGCTACCAGTTCTGGTAGAGCAGGTGATGACAGCTCCAACACAATCGGACATGCTCAAATACAACACATCCTCGCCATATCATGTCAGCCCAATACCTGCCACCGGGCACTGCAGTGCTCCGCTACACACCTCTCAGATGAGGTTACAGATTAGTTTCTGTTTATACTTAGGGCCTCACAGCAGCTCAATGACCAGCAGAGTAGAGTAGATAAATTACATGCCAGCATTTTTGGTAGAACAAAAAGGACACCCAACCTTTTTTTACAAGGCATTAAAATCAAGTTAGAAAAATCTAGTACCTTGTTTTTTTGGTGGTTTTGTGATTCAGTGTGATTTTGATTCTTGTATTCGTGCTTGCAATGTTGAGGATCTGCTGCTACTCTTTTCACAGGGGGAAAATAAATCAAGCTGCTTTGAGCTCTCTGGACAGCATGTTTTTTTGTGGTTTCTGTGTTGTCCAAATGCTTTTTGGTAGCAGTTTTTCATTTCTAAATTTCTATCAGATTAAAAAAATAATAATAATGTAGTTTGATTGGCCACTACACATAGGGTCAAAGCTACTGCCCATTTTCTCTGCCAGCAACACACCTGACCCTGATATGCCAGACAAATGGCTCATTTGGCGGTTAGGCTCTATTGTCTCATGCACCATTTAAAACTCCTACAATTATACACAATGGGCACTTCTTAGTAACATGCACTGAAACTCATCAACAACTCTAATTAAAATCTGCAGTAGGTCGCCTGCTCTTCCATGAACCGAATAATCAGGTGAAACCGGCCGAAATCTACAGTATACACTATTAAATGCACTTCAGTCATGAAAGGAAGAAGTAGATGGAAGGGAGGAGACAGGCTGAGGAACTTTTACGCCTTGACATACTTAGAGACAGATGGTGCAATGTTGGTGCAACTCAGTATTAAGGAGGTATTCATAATATTTGCCTCTGCCTGTCAAAGGGGGAGCAAGTAATCAAGAGGAAGGTTGGATTTAAAGGAATCAGCTGTACGAACAAAGTTTAAGGAGAGATGGAGTGTGTAAAACTCAATTTTTGTGGCGACACTGAGCCCAAGAAAATGTCCCTATGGGCACAATAAAGTATATCATATTGCAATTAAAGACAAACACACACGTGTGTGACACATCACATCACATTTCTCTGAATATCTCAAATATAATCAACAAATGCTTGTCTTGTTTTGTGATGAACACAGTGCATCATTGCTCTTTCCTGTACATACCTGTACATGGCACAAAACCGAGAGTAATTTACATCAGGAAGGTACAGATTCATTTTCTCATTTGTACTACAGAGGACGAAGAGTGTTTGAGGAAATATTTTGTTTGAAACACAGCCATTGATCTGTGTGAGAACTTTATGGCGTATGGATATGCAAAATAGTCTTTGGATCAAACATCTGTCTGTGGTACTATTTCATATGCAGCTGTTGCCAAACAAGCAGAAAATCATGATCACACGGGATAGACCAAATAGCAATATAGGTAACATAATTTTTTTTTATATAAACAGAAGAATTGTGATATTTCTGTTAGAAATATATACTGTATATACACATAAGAAAAAAACAACATTAAATAAAATAGAATGTAGACTATGTAAAATGTAGCGTTGCAGTTAATAAAAATGCAAATACAAATTAAAGCTACAAGCAGTGATGAACGGACCCTCACACCTCCCGTACGTCGGGATGTGCCAAGTCCGCGGCATTTCATGTAAATGAAATTATGATTAACTCCTAATTGGCATGTAGATGTCCTCAGGCCGGGACTCTCGTCAAACATGTGAAATTTGGAAAAAATCTGACGATGTGGAGTCGAGGTAGCACAGGTACTATTTCTGACAAATCAAAACATGGAAATTCGACGCCATGCCATGCCACAGACATGGACACAGACTTTTCATCGCAAAGTATTTCAGATCGCAATGCCAAAATTTGAAGTCGATCTGATTAATTCTTAATGATTAAAAGAGGAGTTTGTCAAAGTACGGAGCCTGTAAATTCAAAATGGTTGACTACCTGTTGGGTTTAGAGTATGGCTCCAAGAGACTTTTTTAAAGTCTAGAGACTATCTAGATATATAATATATAATATAAGATATAATAATATCTGCCTCCCAAATTTTGTACATCTAGATGAAACGTGGCCCGAGGGCTACTTCATTGAAGGCTAACTTCCTGTTGCCAATAGGTGGTGCTATGAATTCAATTAATGTGTGTGTGTGTGTGTGTGTGTGTGTGTGTGTGTGCAGCGTAGGTCACTCACTGTCCCTCAGGTTGTGACATGTTGATACATATTGGGCAGCAAGATACGGCCTGCCTCCTTCTCCTAGGAGCATTTTTAAATTTGAGAGGTCATTTAGTGCTTTGAAATCTGAGATTACAGAGTTGAACTTGTTAAAGTAAACGTTCCTTATTTCACTGAATTCTTTACATTGTAGGGAGGAAGTGCATCTCTGTCTCAACCTCACCTGTCAAACAGTGACCATAAGCTCACCTATAAGAGTCGAAACTTTCTAAACATTGGGGTTTAAGCAGTAGCTCATGATAAATGATTGGCATGACTGTATGTCTGTATGACCATACAGTCCACCTGTATCTATTCAGTTCTTGTGCAAGTAGTAGATTGATTACAGGGATCTCCTGGACACCTGCTAGCTGGTCTTAGTGAGAAGCACACAAGATATAAATATATGCAGTAAATGTACAAGACAGATACACTCTGTAGCCAATGGTGCATTAAGTATAACAACAACAACAATTACACAATATTTTGGCCTTGATTTAATGCCTTAAAGAGGTCCAACAACAAATCATATTAATCTAGGAATTTAAATTGGATTAGCTGCATTAGCTGAATGCCTAAAATGTAAATATAAGCACACATTGGCTGATGAAATTGATTCTCAATCTGCAGCTGAAGGCGGTGTGTGTGAGTGTATCACTAACATTTGTGGTGGTAACACAGCAATAAAAATATTCAAGTGTTGGCATAAAATGAGATAAAACAAAATGTTGCCATAGTTACACAGGGTTTCCACGGGTCCTTGAAATCCTTGAAAGTTTGAGACGTTGATGTGTAAAATCGGTGGAGTTTCCCTTTAATGCTGTTTTGCACATTAGAAAACACACATTGCAAACATTATTATTTTAACGGAATCATCCATATTTTCTTGCCTCGTGCAAGAACCTAGGACTGATTTAAGATAATTTGTGTTTATCAAGTTGAAACGAGCAATTTATGACAAGCTTGTGCAGTTAAGAGAGTTTTCTTAAACAATCGTATGAGCAAACCTTACAGAAACAAGGTTGAAGAAGTTTAGGATAAGAACACGAAAATCCATAGATCCCAGATTCAAACAGTGTTGGGAATATTGTGTCTCCTCCTGCTCTGAAATTAATTTAATGTACTGTACTTTGCAGCACTCGTTTTGCAGCACTCGTTTTGCAGGCACCTTTGCAGTGATCAGAGTTGGCAGCTCTGATAGATCATAATCAAAATTGAATAAAGTGCAATATTTACTACACAACTTGCAAAGGGCCCTGTGCAGGGCATGTTTAGCTCAAGCATCACTGAGACAGACAGGAACCCTAAGGTCTCCTGTGGGTTGGCTGGTTTAAAGGTGCATTAAGAGTAGTTTTAAAATTCCTCCCACCAATAATTCATGAAATCCTTGAAAGTTTGAGAATATGAGGGGGGAAAATCCTGGCCTTGAAAGTTTTTGAAAATTGACATAAATAGATATGGGTCATTGAAAGTGTTTGGATTTATATATTTTGTACAACAATATAAATAGATAGAATAGAAAGTTTAAGGAATTAGGCCTGGAAAAGTCCTTGAAAAGTCCTTGAATCTGATGTATAAGAAGGTGTGGGGACCATGGTTACAGTTATCAATACACAGTAAAATGTGCCAAACAATGGGAAGCATTCCTGTGGAAGCTTTCATGTTAAATGATTTGATCTATCACTAGGCCCTGCAGTGAGTGTCAGGCTGTGCTGTCATAAATCCCATGACAAATGACACCATTCTCGAACCCTGATCTAACTTACCCAAGCAAAGAACAGGTTAAAGTGCACTGATTGGCCCAACTAGCTTGACATGTCATCTGAATGCATGGCTTGCTAGAAATGTGTTGTGTCCTCTGGTTTACATTTCACTGAAAACATTTTTTGTGTTGTTACCTTGGCCTAATTTTACTGGATTCACATAAGAACTCATTAAACCTCAGCCTTTTGTAGAAACGTCCTTTGGCTTATTCAAGTATCCGCTAAACCTTGACCTGCTCAGGATTTACTGCCTCGAGCGCTGACCATATTCCTGCCCAAGTTCCTGCCCAAGTTCTCCACATGGGTAAACACTCAAATCAATAGTGCTGAATCTGTACTGATCTCACTCAACTATTTTTTAATTGTCAAAGGATTTTGCAGGTTGCCAGGAGGGAGGTCATACCACATCCTCCAGATATACTGGATGCTTGTCTGCTTTGTTAATTCTGTGGAAGCTTGCTGGTTTATTTTTTATGTGAGTACAGTATGCAGTACAAAGGAAAGCTGGATGGTAAAATCATTGGCTTCTTAGCTCCCTTCTGATTGTCCACTGACGAGAGGAACGCAAGCATAACCAGTGAATAATTTGAAATGACAAAACCAAACCATTACAATAGCCTCCCATATTTACCCTTAGACATATTTCTGAATTAATTACATGCAAGTATGTCTAGCCAGAAAGAAAGGATCACATGCAAAGTGCCTATATCCTAATAGCAATTAAAAACATTTAAACGACACCATTGGTAGCGAGACAGCACACTTGCAACGTATACCCTGTTAATACCGAGGCATCTACGAAGCTGTTCTCTTTGGTTCTGTCCTTGAGGGAATTATGCTCTCAGCTCTCAATGAAATGATTGTGCCACTGAACACCCTAATGCTAATTAGAACTTAATTAAATTGAAAGCTGGCTTTCCCTCACAGATGTGTTCAATCAGCATGCTATTAGCGTGTACAAATCATGCTATGGAGGGACACTACGGAGACAGATCGCAAAACTCAAATGCATTTCCCTTTTTGAATTCATTTCATGTTTTTCTAATTCTTGTCTGAGCACAATGGGACCTTTGAACATTACATGAAATACATGCTTGTGTCCTTCATTAGAAAATGCAAGGGGCGGAATTCAAACCTAATTAACAAGCAAGGTTAAAACCACAGTTCTTTGAAATACTTTGATGTTGTAACAAATTTAGTCTGTTTAGTAGTTGTGTAAGATGTATTATTTGAGCATCATTTGGTGTTGTGCACTAACTTAAAAAAAAGACATTTTTTGTGATTAAATCTATTCCCACATTCCTGTTATGGACCTGGTGTCCTGAAATTTTATGAAACAGTCGCACCATATCTTGTAATACAAGTATGTGAAAATGAGAAAAATAAATGTTGCTACCATGAAAGGATTAAATATGAAGGAGTCATGACTAGAAGACCCTAAAACAAAGCAGTACAAAGTCTGGGTGCCATAGTCAAGGGTTAATTTTCAGAATCTTTCATTTATTTTCCCACTGTAAATTGTTTTAGTTGCTTGGCACTTTTTCTTTCTTGATTTTGGTGACCATTTTTCTTAATAAATGGTATTTCCTTTAGTGTTGTGCATAGCTTTTCTCACCAATTCATCCATTCTACACATATCTGGTAAGCTCACTTCAAACTCCACACACCCCGATTTTTTTCATTTTTTTCAACTTGTAGTCTTAAGCCCCAACCAACGCTGACTCAAGTGTCATCACCTGAGGACATTTATCAGATTTTGCACCGCTCCCTTTGGAGCCACAAAAAGCTTTATACAACTTTTATGATATGTAGTAGTACTGCCCAAGTCCTGTAAACAGACGTTGATGGGTAAAATCAGTGAAGTTTCCCTTTAATGCTGTTTTGCACATTAGAAAACACACATTGCAAACATTATTATTTTAACGGAATCATCCATATTCTCAACAATGGGCCTCATGCAAGAACCTAGGACTGATTTAAGATAATTTGTGTTTATCAAGTTGAAACGAGCAATTTATGACAAGCTTGTGCAGTTAAGAGAGTTTTTTTAAACAATCGTATGAGCAAACCTTACAGAAACAAGGTTGAAGAAGTTTAGAATAAAAACACGAAAATCCATAGATCCCAGATTCAAACAGTGTTGGGAATATTGTGTCTCCTCCTGCTCTGAAATTAATTTAATGTACTGTACTTTGCAGCACTTGTTTTGCAGGCACCTTTGCAGTGATCAGAGTTGGCAGCTCTGATAGATCATAATCAAAATTGAATAAAGTGCAATATTTACTACACAACTTGCAAAGGGCCCTGTGCAGGGCATGTTTAGCTCAAGCATCACTGAGACAGACAGGAACCCTAAGGTCTCCTGTGGGTTGGCTGGTTTAAAGGTGCATTAAGAGTAGTTTTAAAATTCCTCCCACCAATAATTCATGAGGTCAGTGACAACTAAGCTGCATGTTTTGTCTATAATGTAATTTACTGTGTGTTATTTTCCAAATGCATTCATTACACATTACATTCACATAAAGTTTTAAAATACACTGATGTGGTTAATGTTTAATGTGGTGTGGTTAACTGGCTTTACAATAAAACAAGAATTGCTTCAGATATTAATGCAAGATAGGGTAGCCTCGACAGAGGCGAGCAGATGACGTGATCAGCATTCAAAAGACCCCAATTTTGTTCAACAGCTACTGTCATTGATATATTTATATAATTATATTATGTGCAATTTGATGCCAGTTGTTGATGGAGAGTTATTTCATTATTTCTGTGCCCAGATTCACAACTAATGTGGAAATACTGCCCCCTCTAATTCCCAAATTCAAATACCTGGTGGGAGGTTTAATGGGCCCATGCTTTCAGTGCTACCAGTGCATGACCCACTTCCTATTGTGACCCAGAGGCTGAGAAAAGCTCTATGCCCTTTGCACAATGTGAAAGGTGTATGTTGACAATGGATGTCAATATCACTCAGTGTGCACAGCACATCACGCACGCTCATGCCCAGAGGGAGCCAGGGCTTACCTGGTTCTCTGTAAGACTGAAGCAACACAGTGATGTGTTATCCTCAAGCTGCTATATGTTCTTCAGTCAAATATTTCAATTGACACAGATTTTGAAAAAAATAGATAGAAAGAGAGAGGTACCACTTGGTGAAAAACAAGTACTTGTAAACTAAAACCTCTCTGCTCATGAATGTGTAAACAGCCAGCCAAATACTGTTTTTTCTTTAAGCAAAGGTCAAAATATATTTTTGCAAATGTTATCAGTTGTAAAACAAAACTGGAAATGTTGGTAACTAAGAATAAAATAAGAGTGAGAAATGTGAGAGGGTTAATTACACGCCTAGTTATTACACAGGCAGGAACAAAGGAGAGTTTATGCAGGTGAGATTATAAAACCCACAGTACACTTCAGAAACCATCTCTTAATAACAGAAATTAAACAAAGAAAAAAGAAAAAAGAAAGGAGCGTAAAATCATGTAAAACAAAAGGGGGGAAAATGCCCTTCTGACCAAATTCTCTGTAATGTGTTTTGGTGTTGTCTGTGGTGCATTCATGTGCTGCTGTGAAGCACATGAACCAACCCAAACTTGAGAGTCAACAGCCAAACAGCATTGCATTCACAAGCTATGCTGTCAGAAAATCAAACTAGGAACAAAAACAAAAAGTGAATGGGGCCATTGTCAAAAGGATTATGTGAATTTGAAAGATTCTTCCAAAAAGGCTGCTGTTCATCAGCCAGCTGTCAAATCTTGGGAGTCTAGGTTCCTACAGCACATGAACACAGCACATCACAACAACTCCTACAGAACAGCCCACAGCACACTTTTTCAGCCAAATGGGATAAAGCATGCAAAAACACCTTTATGCTGCTTGAACTTTGTTGTAAAAGATGCATGAGTGAAGAAGAGAAGGTGAGTTTCTGTCTCTAAGGGTTCAGCAGCACTAGAGAGGGGCTGCTTATTGAAAAAATGTGACATGTTTCACCAACTACGGATATTGATCTGTAGTAGCAACAGTATCTGTAGTGGTTGTATCTGGAAAAAACAACACATATCATACCAGTTACAGTGTTTGGCTTTTCCAGCTTTTCAGATACAAATGCTCTTAGTGGCAAGTCATGTATACATGTTGTTCATCACTTCAAACCCCATATTCCTATAGATTGAAACTTTGAAATAAATTTGTCCTGGTGCAGAAAAAAAGAATCATTCTGTGACCACAGTGACCTTTCTTCACATTTGCTCAGACAGTATATGAAGCGTGGTGGCGCCGCATTAATGAGGATTAGCACGACCGGCGGGACACATGTCACAAAATCGATACTCCTCTAAACTTCAGAGTAAGAGAAAAAATAAGCAGTGTCTACATTTGCATACAGACAACAATTTCTTTCTTTAATCATGGGAATAATGTGATTATAAGCCATTCATGGGTGAAGCCTGCATACTGAGATTGTGTGTGTTTTGTGATCAAAATGTTTTCCTGCTGCTGGCAGCAGTCATTTTTGCTACTTTTGCGTTTCTGCTTCTGCAGTTTGCCTGCCGTTGAGTCTCCCTGGTGTGAACACTGGATCACCTTATAAAAGTGACATGATCAGAGTATGGTGCCACATCCATCACTTTTCTACAAAACATTCTGAAAAATATACAGATTTTTTTTTTGTTTTAAAAGTAATCTTATAAACAACGTCTGTCAATCCCTTCTGGTTAAATGTTTAATGTCAAACCGTTTCTTTTATCTTTACAGCTGAGAAAACTAAGACTACTCAGAAGTTTAAGTTTATTGTACTGTACAATTATGCACAAGAACCAGATGCACTGTATTTAGTGTTTGTAGCAAAACGTTAATTTACAACACCTGTCCACAGGAGGAGGAGAGTTATAAATTGAGATAAATTATTTTTGCAGAATAACAACCATACCCTCTTTCAGTGCAGTTTCTCTTTTGTCAGGAAATTGAAACTCAATTGAATTCAAAACTCTAAAATTCAGCTTTACTTGCTTGATATGCATATTAGTCTTGAATCCTAACATGTCTCAAAACAAGATCGAAGTCTTGCCAAGATACAGGTAATACATACGAATGCCCGGACAATGTTCAGATTGGGGATGCCCTTTATGCCCTAGATGCCCTTTTCAGACTGAAATACCAAGGTAGCATTTTACAATAGAGCATCACAGACATTGATCTTTTGATGAGACACAGTATAAACATGCAACAAGTGAATAAGTGAGTAAATGACATTTACACTGTAGTATTACTACTACACATAGGCTACTCAGACCTGGCATTGATGCCTTCCTTCCTCTTATGCAGCATGTATTTCTCATGATTGAGCATGGGCGGCCACATACATGTTTTCATACCCCTCGAAACATCATTCAACACTTGCCTTCTTATACAGCGTGTGCACATAAAATGTATCCTTCGGATGGGAAATGTGAAGTGGAACAGACAGAAAATAGAACTAGTAATGCTGGTGTGTTTTTGGTTGAGTGTAATTCTTGTTCTATCAGTTTTGAAAGTGGAAATGGAAACTGTTTTGCTAAAAAATAACTTGGTGAAGTCCTATTTGATATTTCATAGTTGTTCAGTTTCGTGTTGCATTTTATCTTTTACAAGTATTTTGTAGACCACGGTGAATCAGTTAGAAATGCAAGTGTACTGCATTTCTCTCCCTTGGAAGTGTATGTTCACTGCAGGATACACAACACACAAAAATAGATGTTTTAAAAGCAGATTTGAAAGATTCCTCCCTGAGGGGAGCGTCATGACCCAGGACCACCTGAGCGTTTGAGGGGAAAAGCACTTTAAAAGATTATTTTTTATGGTATTCTGCTTTATCTGACGGCTCACGGTGATGATCAGTCAGATGAGATGGGAAAGGATGCAACAAAGGTTCCAGGCTGATTTTGAACTGATGCTATATTTACATTGCACACGCCTGAGCCAATGGACGGAGGACAATACAGAATATCTTTGCTTTCGCCCCTCTCAGTCACATTCAGCAACTGCCTACTGATTAGACATTTACATTTTGATTTCCTATTACGGTACCAATCTATGGTCTAATATGTATATTTTGTTCTAAACTCCCCAAGTCAAGTGACAGTTGCACTCAACATTTCCATAAATAAAATACCTGGCCATTATCAGTGAATACTGCCACAACATCTTTACTGAAGACTAGTATAAAATGTTAAAAATGATGGATGTCAATTCATTACAGCTTTAGACTGAAACAGACAAAAGTGTTATTCACCCCAGAGATTTATTTAAGATGCTTGCTCAGTTAGGCCTAAGTAGCAATTTTCCCACAGGCATGCACAGTTCTAGCAAGAATAGGAGCCAAAAAAAAAAAATGAATTATGTGCATGCATAAATATATTGTCACTAACCTTAACCACTTAAATGAATAAATACACAATTCCCTCTAGACTCATAAAAATGGAAACAATGCTCCAAGAATCACATTTTGTAGCATTTATTCAGCCTGGTCCGAATTGAATAAATTTGATAATGTATATTTCATAATCGCTATCACATTTGATTCAGATGAACAGGAGAAGCCCAAGGTTCATGGGATTTAGGGAAGGGGTACTCAGAATTTTAAAAAAATCACTAGACTGTAGCCAATTTTATTGCCAGAAACACATTTCCATTACTCTGAGTTCCTCCTAGCTGGCAGATTTTGAAAAGGAAAAAAGTATTTTCTGTGATTCATTTGTCAGATAGGTCTCTGGCTAGCAAAAAGTTGCTCACTGCCTCTAAAAGGATTGAAATGGTGAATGTGGAAATGCTGCAGAACACATTTATGATTGTTTTTGGCTCATTCAAATATGCTTCACTCAAACACATAACTATTAAATGTTCTTAGTCTCAGTCTGCTTGTGCCTGCAACTGAACAATTTGGCCCTCATTTTTGCTCAGTCAATTCTTTTTATGCATATGCTAAAATATGAAAATGTATAGGATTTTTGGTGCCAAAACATTTGCTTTCATGAGTGGGGATTTTTACATTTCACCTAGCACTCATAAAGTAGAGTAGAAACAGGCAGTCAGCATTTTGTTAAAGGGAATTTTAACAGAACACATGACTGCTGAGGGACGCAAATTAGCTGGTGCTGGAATCAAGCCTATGACCTTTTGGTTGTTGATTGATGATTTCTGCCACTGACTCACTCCTCCCTGTGCGTTAGTTTCTGTAAAGTCTAAGACTAAAGACTTAACATGTTACTAAAAAACAACCAAAGAAGGATGTAATGAAAACAAAGATGACATTCACAATTGAATTTGAAAGAATCTACAAAATGTCAAATATACACAATGTAACTGTTTCTTTATTGATGTCTGGTTGCCAGTGGGAGTTAACATTGCTGAATAAACCACTGAGGGAAAATCAATCAATTTTCTATTTCACTGTCTTGGCTTTTATTATCTTGTACCTGGTCAGGGTTTTGGATGTACTTCCTTGCTCCCAGGAGCCCACACTGACAGACTCTTCTTAAGACTTAAACTAATTATTACTATTACTGAATTGTCCTGACTGGTCTCATAAAGGGTTAGCTTGAGCACTACAAAGTGATCGCAGCTACTGGTGTTGTTTGCTTTGATGGTGCTGGAGCTGGGTTATTACACAGCAAGCAGTTTGACAATAATATCTCAAATTAGTAAGAGCGAAGCCTCGCACTGGACAGCAGTGACAACCGCTGCTGTCTCTGGCCTTTGCTCCCAGTTGCCTTTCATTCAGTGTGCGTCAAGGTCAGACTCAACACAAGCAAGCTTGTCAACAGCAAGGTTACAGTGAGTCACACAGCGATTTCAGCTTCCAAAAGCTGAAAGCCACACTTGCAAGTACTTTGCACATCGGTGACTTTAACACACCAGTAGATTCTTGCAGCTTTCTCAAGTTGTGTTCACTTGAACCTGCTCGTAATTGTGACCCTGACAACTACACTGCTCAAAAATCACTGCTATATACCAAGTCTGCTGCACTGGAGCAATTCATTAGCTTGTGCTGTGTTTATATTCAGTCTCATGTCATTTACGCTGTCATACGGCGCTGTTGATGTTTTGCTCTACAATGAGAGTGTCAATCCTGTATTGTCTGTCTCTCTTGTAATGTCACCAACAATTAACTACGGCAAATTACAGCTGCTCCTGCAGTGTTAAGAGTGTAACAGTGATTCTTATTCTTTAGACAAGACTAAGAGTCTACAGCCACGCAAGCAGCTCTTTGAGGCTGTATAGGCACAGTAGTGCTTTGAGCTAAATGCTAACATCAGTATGACAACATGCTCACACTGAGGATGCCAACATGCTGATCCTAGCAAGTGTTTTGTTTAGCATGTTCACCATCTTAGTTTAGCAAGTTAGCGTGCTAACATTTGCTAATTAGCATTAAATAAGTACAACTGAGGCTGATTGGAATGTCATTAGTTTTGCAAATATTCAGTCTCGAACCAAGTGTTGCCCAAATGAATGTTGAAAACATGAATGTGTGTACAAAATTTCATGGCAAGCCATCCAATTGTTTATGAGACATTTCACTGAAAACTGCGAATGTCAACCTCATGGTGGCGTTAGAGGAAAATTCAGTCATTACGATACGTTGTCTGGGAACCGGATGTCTTTGCGAAAATGTGTCGCAATCCATCCAATAATAGATATTTAAGATAATAAGATATTTCACTAAAATTCAAAAATGTCTTCCCTATCAGCTAGCAGCTAACACGGCTAAAACAACTAAACTGGTTAAAAGTGTATCTGAGAAAGCCATCATCAGCTTTTTCCATTTAACCCTTGTTAATTCAGAAAGTCTGTTGGAGGGGAGCTTGAAGCCTGAGGCATAGGCACCGCTAAACCCTTCTGACGTCTGACGTCTGACCTCACCTCGCTGTAACAACACTTACTACAAAAGCTACAGGTCAAATTCAAATCATTTTGCTGAGCAGAGGTACCAATAGTGCAACGCCAGCTGTAACATCACAGACAATTCCTGCCGTCTTAGATCTCGGCTGCACGTCTGACTTAAGACACGATTCATTCATTCATTCTGGAAAAAAATGACTCAGCAAAAAAAGTAAGGCTTCCAAAATTCTAGACACAGTCAGCAACTTTGGTAAGCCTCAAAACGGAAGTGGAAAGGGGATGTTTAAACCTTTTATAAAAATTGATTGAATCCAGAAATACTTAATCAAGTTTGCTTGTACACCGTTCATAGCATGAAACGCCTCAAGGTCGACCTCAAACCAAAAAGGAGTTCAGCTCACCAATTTAAACCCTCAAGGTTAACTTGAGGAACACCAGCTACTTTTTAAAAAGGATTTTTAAAAGGATAATTATTATTTCCCAGCTACTCTATAGTATATAAAAGAGGAACCCAGTTGACATTAACAACTCAAAGCCAGCTGGGATTACTTTAGGTTTGATTATGAACATTAATATGCTCAGCAGAAAGAGCAGCAGATAAATCAGCCTGATTATACCTCTGCGAATAGGTCCCATATTTTACTGTAAATCACAGGATTAGTGTACATTATTGAACTTTCCACCTCGTCTATTGCTATTTAATTGTGATGACAGAACTATAGTATTTTTCAGTGTACCAGCACTACATCAACTACTGATCACACAGACGAAATTTTCAGATTCCACGGATGGTTGACTTTACCTTACATAACATTAACATCTTCTCTGTTTAACCCTAGATAAAGATAAACACATTACATTTAATATAGATGCAATACAACTAGGACAGGAATCTCTCCCAAAGAGACAGACCAGTTGAGTCCTGCATGTGGTTTAGGGATGTATGATAAGATAAGATAGAACTTTATTTATCCCGAGGGAAATTGTTGTCAGGTTGCATTTACATACTGAGTGTTGATGCACTGCATTGAAGTACGACACATTGCCTTGTGCAGCTCCAAGCTCATAATTTCATAAAGATAATGTGTTGTCAAGTAAACCCCTTTTAGTGATACTTACGGGGTTTTTGTTGTTGTTTTTTTTACATAAAGTGGTATTATTTGCTTACTGGTATTGATACTGATGCTTGGATTAAACTGAGTAGCAACATGATAACTCTTAACAGAAGCCTTTAAAGCCACTATACAGCATGACAAAAAGTGTTAACCATCAATGACAGCAGAAGACGTTTTTTTGTGTACTTCCGAAGTTTGACTCTAGTCAAGCACTTGCTGCAGGGTCTCTGAGAGGACATCCTGCAGTCCCTTTACATATCATGCAGAAGCTCAGAGTGCGTTTTCTTATCTTGGCCAGTTTGCTGCTGCTCATTTTTGACTGGCAACCAACAAGCTGGCTGGTAGATAGTTGATTATTGGACTTGTAGCCTCAACTAATGTCCACCAAGTCTGTCTGCTAGAAATTACATTCTACTAATTTTTCAAATATGTTTTGAAGGAAACAAAATAGCTGCCCGGATTATGGTCAGCGGCACGCCTTCGACTGAGGGAAGTGCCACATCGTGGATGGTGGGCATACAATCAGAATCAGAAACAGCTTTATTGCCAAGTCGGTTTACATATACGAGGAATTTGCTTTGGTATTTTGCTGCAAAACAGTAAACATAGTCAAGTAAACATGTCCTGTATCACGCTTTTGACTTTTTCAATATATAACCAAGACTGATGTTTCCCTAATATATGATATTGTATTGGATATTGGAAAAAAATAAATGTCATATGTTGTCATTTTTCATTGACCCTTTAGGTTTAGTATGAACTTTTGATGAATTTTGCGACTTGGCAAATACATCCAGTAAAATCATTGCCTCGTTATGTTGATAAAAAGTGTAATTCAGGTGGTACTGCAGAGGACAGCAGACAAACGCAGCCTGTTCCCCGCTTTATGATGTAACGTCACCCGACTGCTTCATTCAGACCAAATCAGGTGTTGCGGCAATTAGCCGCGGGTTTGTGCAGCGGGGTGTGGGTGTGAGGGCGTGTTCATTTGTGCTTTAGAATGTAACCGCTGTGAGAAAAACAGAAAATAACGTTTAATTTCTCTGATTCACTCTCTGATTTCTTGCTAAAGTGGTCCCTCCCCTCATTTAAACTATGGGGTCACTTGACCACAGCTCTCTCTCTCTCTCAAACAAATGAACACAAACCAAAGGAAGTGGCTTGTTAACTCCATTTTTCAGCGTAGACTGCAAGCCAGACACAGTGGTTGAAGCAGTACACTAAATAAACCAAGCCAGGACACACCTGGCAGAGTATCATAGTTTGGTCCATCAACTTCGCCTGGTTTCAGTGATATTTCATGATTGTGAAGCATTTTGACCGGTCTGATCGCTGGATTGGCCACCGCAGCATGAAGTCGGGTTGCATTTCTCCAAAAGTTGATTCTGTTTCAACTGTGTGCATTAACAAGAGAAATGAAACAGACATTTAAAAGTAACGCAAAAGTTACTTTCCCGAGTAACTAATTATTTTTATTTGAATTGGTAATTGATTCCACCTTCTGTAAAAACAAGACTAGGAGTCTACTGCCATGCAAGTGGAACTGTGGGGATGCACATATCATATCTACCCTTTTTCCCAGGTTTCAAAGTGAGATCTCCTGGTGCCCTCCCATTTTGTTGTTTCTCCCGGGAAACTCCCATAATTTGCATGGCCCTCAAACTTTATTATGATATACACGGATCCAAGTTTTGGATGTTTGTCTGACGTCACCCAAGTTGCCAATAATTAACTTTTTTGCACTTACTGGTCCTCCAACCGGTCCTCACAGGACAGTGAGGCGACAAACATACGATGATCTTGTAGAATATGATGCACTGCTGTAGATTAAACTACCCAACAGTATGTAAAGCAGTTAAAATTAGCTCAACCTTAAACATCTACAGCAGTAAAATGCAACATACACATGAATGCAGCAGTAATATTAATCCAGAAACATCATATAGGCCTACAATAGTAAAACACTGACAGGGACCATTTTACTGCACCATGAGTGCTATAAGTACATTAAGCTTTAATACTTACATACTTTTATCTTGTAAGGTTTCACAGAACTTTTACTTGTAGTGGAATATTTTCAAAGTGAGGTTGGTATTAATACTTTTGCTTATGTAATGGACCTGAAAACTTCTTCCACCTCTGGTTAGCACACCCACAGCACAACTGCACCTGTGTGTTACCGGCTGAGCCTCCCCCTTTAAGGAGTGTGGCCTTGTGGGTTAACCTGTGTGTGTGAGGGAGTCTAGAGTGTTTGTTGTGAGAGAAGTACAGCCACGTTTGCTGCAGTCACAGAAAAGTTTATGCTATTAGGGGTAGTTACGTCAGCCTTAAAGTGTGTAGATAAGCTCATGTTGCAGAAAAAAAGTTAGTGAAAGGCTGTGTGTTGTGTTTGCTGCTGCAGAAAATAAATAAAAAGTCCCTGTTTATGTAACGTTACTATGGCTTCTTCTTGTACTCTATTTTGTTGTATTTTTGTTTATTATGACTTTACAATTTGTATTAAAATGCTTTGGCATTTTCTTTGCCAATAAAGCACTTGAATTGAATTGAGATAGTCCAAGATGATGGACAGGTTAACAGTGCAGTACAGATACTACACTGCATGAACTGCATCTGAAAATACAGTAAAATACTCTAGTCAGTTAATGTTTAATGATATCAATTGTGAAGTGTTCTGTTTCTCTATACTAATACTAATATTCTATTATAATAATCTAATATTTTTAACATCACAATTCATAATTAATCTGAAAACTAAACAGGTTTTTGAGGTACACATTAAAATTTTTCAATGATTAAGACGTACTTTGAATGTAAACAAGGTGCCAGAGTGCATAAAAAAGCATCAAAACAGAGCTTGTTTATGAAAAAAAAACCCTACAGAATATCCTCGAATCCTGGAAACACCCCTGGTGTGAATATAATAAAATATGGTTATTTATGGTTGGAGGAGGGTCATGCATTTCCCCCCAGTCACTCAGGGAGGCTCAAGGAAAAACATTTGGAAAATATTCAAAGTCACACTCCAACCACTACCATTATCATGAATTTTTCATGAGACATTTGTTTTTACTCTCGCAACTTGAAATGTAGCAAAGTACAATACTTAAGTATACAATTAATTACAAGTAACAGTTTTTTTTTTAAATACTCAAAAAAGTCAAAAATACAACTTTGTAATGTAATTTGTTACTTCCACCACTGGGTATAATGTTTACCATATTCACCATCTTAGTGTAGTGTATTAGCATGCTAACTTTAGCACTAACCACAAAGTACAGCTGAGACTGATGGGAATGTCATTAGTTTGACAAATTAAACATTTGACCTGATGTTGGCACTAGATGAAAAGTCAAAGTCATCATCAAAGTTGTTACAATTCATCCTGAGGGGAAAATGAATGTGTGTACCAAAGTTGACAGCAGTCCATCCAATAGCTTTAAAGACTTTTCACTCACAATCATAAATGTAGACCTCATGGTGGAGCTAGAGAAAAAGAGCATCACTAAAGTTATTGGGGTTCATCCTTTTGGCACCATGGGTATGTGTACCAAATGTCATGACAATCCCTCCAATAACTGACAAGACATTTTAGTAAAAGTCAGAAATGTCAACTTGATGGTGGTGCGAAAGGTAAAGTCATTCAAAGTCATGGTGCTAGCCTGGTTAAAGATCTGAACCATCCCTTAAAGATAATTCTCACCTCTCCACAGACACAGTCACTATTACATGGCGACATGATTGCTGTGTCGTCATAGTATTAATGTATGACAGAAGTGTTAAAAAAAGATGATAAAGTTAGAATTGTTTTTAAATAAACAAGAGAGAAGTGTTTTCTGTGCAAGTACAGCATAAAAAGACATTGAGGTGGGGGATGTGATTACAAAGTGAGACTGCAGTTGTAAACATATACAGTAGTGGTATGATCCCACTATTCCAAGGTATAGTGCCTTCCTTTTCTGAATTGCATCATGTGTTTCTCAGATGTGAGACTGTTTCATAACAACAAATGAAAACTCGCCAGATCAAATCATGAATTATGGATGCAGGTGTTGCTGGAGCAATCTCTGCATGTTTGGGGTGGTGGTGGTGGTGGTGGTGGTGGTGGGGTGTTCTTAAACTACAGCATGCATTTTCACAAAGAAATGCTGTAGTGTTACAGTAGGATATTTTAACAATTTTTAATAGTGTGACTTAGAAATGGATCTCTCCTCGTTCTAGAGGCCGAAAGGCATCTTGGCAACAAGTAGGACAGTGTCAGAATGTATTATTGGTTTTTGGTTTCATTCTGCAAGAAAATGATGAAAGCGAAGCCAAAATAAAAGGTGTTGTTATACGGCTTTGATATGTCTTTTATCAATCTGCAGTCAGCCATCACGGCTACATTACAATAGTCGTATTCAGCTGAAGATATTAAAAAATCTCTCCAAAGGTGCTGACCTTGATAATGTGCTGTTATGATCTGCACCACTGCTGAAAACTTGTGTGCTGTTGAAAATATAAAAATCAAACTGTGTGTACACTGTGTGTAGTCATGTGTGGCTTTCTGTGTCATTCTGTGACATCAGAACAATAAAGCTGTATATATATGATTTTGTATCATATATATATATATCTCGCCCATTTCCGAGATAGAGATGGGCGAGAAAGGCGACAGTGGTGCCCGTGGTCATCGGAGCACTCGGGGCAGTGACCCCCAAACTGGAGGAGTGGCCTCAGCAGATCCCTGGAAGAACACCAGACATCTCGGTCCAGAAGAGTGCAGTACTAGGAACAGCAAAGATACTGCGCAGAACCCTCAAGCTCCCAGGCCTCTGGTAGAGGACCCGAGCTCGAAGGATGAGACCACCCGCGGAGGGTGAAGGACAAAGTTTTTTATATATATATATATATATATATATGCACATATGCAGGTCACTGTCCTCCAAATGCTTGCCTGGATGCATCACAGGGAGGCCTTTTGTAATTATCTGTACACACAAACAAGAGGTTCTTATCAACTAGCTGGCCCTGCACTCTTATTTCCTTTGTGAAACTGTATGTTCTCAACAGTAGTGATGCAACCTATATGTTTTGCTAGCATTAGCTAATTTATTTAGGGAAAGCCAATATCGAATGCACCATTTTTTCCCGGCTTGTCAAGTGAAAAGGTTAGAGAACTCCTCTGTTCATCTGCAATTACAGTTTGACAACAGCTACTACTACTGTAACACTTTGATTAAATAAAATGTTTAATGAGAAAAATAATTAATACATCAGATCCACTATCCCAACCATAATGTCTCCAGTGGTGACATCAAACTACATGCCTGTCCTGTACCTGCACTACTCCATTCTTTTCTCATCTATGCAATCCTTTTGTTTTGAAAAAGTACTTTTCTTTACACTTTGTGTACAGAGCAAATATTTGCATTTGAAAATCCATTTTCATTTCACAAAATTTCTGGAGACCAGTGAGCAGACAAGAAAAAGTATCTGGTAGAAAGTGGCCATGACCTCGGCTGTAACAGTATAATTAGTAGTCTCAGTGGTTGAACATCTGCCAGGACGTTTGCAGTATTAACGCAGGGTTACTGAATTCCCAGTTTTGTAGTATGAAATAATGAAACAAGATAAGAAAAGATAATTAAAAAAAGAAATTTCTTAGTAAAATTTTCTTTTTATTTTATAGATTTTCTTTAACCAAAAGTAAAAAGAAAGAAAGTTTAAACATCCACTTCAAAGCTTAACTTAAGCTCTGCAGCTTTCCACTAAGGGTATTCAATATTCGCCAACCAGCGTTCTGCTGTGATGACCGTCTGCTGTGCTTCTAACTGAATGTGCTCCTCCGACCATGAAGCACGCTGCTTTAAAACTCTTTAAAAGGACCCACTAGACTTAAAACATATTCCCTTTCCTGATTCTGTTTTATCTGAGTTCTACTAAACCAAATTTTTGTCAACTTAGCTGACATGCCAATAAAGTATTGAGTCTACAGTGGAGCTTCTGCTAACATGTTGTAAGTGGACACGTGTCACCAGTACACCAGTACTAAGCCCACAGCCTGTTTTTATGAAGTCAGAGGTTCAAACATAGGCAGGATCATAGAGCATATGAAACGAGCAGGAAGGTGCTGGTTTGATTTCCTGGAGCAGCTGGGAAAGTCTGGCCCAGGGAAAGGGAATGAGTAATGCACTCGGAACCCTTAGCAACTGTTCACAAGCCAACAGTGGCAGTGGTTGGGCAGCTCACAGGTGTCTACTGTACAGTATACCTGAATGAATGATGATGCAGGCTGTGCTTAAAGTGAGTACCCTCTATATGGCAACCCTGTCTCCTAGAAATTGCAACATGTCCTCCCAGTTAAATGTCAAACTGCGTCGTTTGTCCATGTCCTCTAGAACGACACATTGAAGAATTTTCTGATCTGACACCCGTAACGGCATGATGACGTCATTTGTCTGTGCTATTCAAAAACCTTTACAAATTACTGTTGAAATAAATCTGTTTTCTAATGTGACAACTCTATGCTTAAGATTTGGTTGGGTTTAGGGAAAGATGATGGTTTGGGTTCAAATAAGTACTTAGTTAAAGTTAGAGAAACATCATAGTTTGGGTTCAAATTACTATGTTGTTAAGGTTAGAGAGAGAGCTTCATCGTCATGGTTACAATAATTAACACTTAGTTAAGGTTTGGGGACGCTTGTGGTCATGATTTAAAGAAACCATTGTTGACTATAGGAAACAAACAGCGATCACCCGTGTTTAAAGTCTGAAGTTTTGTTTGTTGACGACAGCCATTGTACTTTCTCCTTTGCTCCTGTCATAATTACTACGGCCACTGGAGAGCTTTGTCACCTGACCGTAAACACGTGTAAACTCCCATCTTCTTGGGAGGACAGTCTCAACATAATGTATCAACAGCATATATGGCAAGTCGCAAAATGCTGATACTGAACGTATCTGTAAATTGTTCCCTGACAATGTATTTCATTTGTTTTCTCAACTAAAGCACAATTAAACTTTTCATGTTCATGTTTAGGCACTCAAAGCACTTGGGTGGGAACCCTGTCCCTAAGAATTCATTAACTATATTATGGTAAAAGTAAAATGCTAATGCTTTGGTATTTTGAATGAGTACAATCAAGTTTCTTGGCCTACCATGTGGCCCTGCTGTACCCTTTGTAATACCTGCTTTAATACCAGGCTAAAATGGCCAAAGCATAATAGACTCACATCTGATTAGGAGCTGATTAACAGTAACTGAATGCTAATGTGAATTTTTAATGGCTGCATAAATGGATCATTATTCGTATTAAACAGCACAGACAAGAGTTTACTTATCACATTCACTGATGCCATTTTGAAGACATCAACACTGAGCTTACAGTCAGACACTAATGCTGGAATCCTTAATCTTAAATATTAATAGCCACCCTTCATTAAAATTGAATGCAAAGCACTTATGTTGAGGGAATAATATTCCACTGCTTAATGTGCTAAACAGCAGGTGTATATCATAACAAGACGCAAGAAATTAATTCCACTGGCTAGGTTCTCTAAGAAACAACATGGCTGAAAGCTAATAGCTCATATCAAATTTTCAGTTTTTCCCAATCTGATAGCCACAGTTCTTCAACCTGGGAGTACTCCACTCTGACGCCCATCGCAGAATGTGAGCACAGAGCATGCTTATTTACTTAATTTAAAAATCAAAAAACATTTTTTTTTTTTTTTATTGGCCTCAGATACTGCGACAAATTCTGTCTACAACTGATTGATTCTGTAGTTGCCTACAACTGTGGGCAGATTCACTTATTTCAAGCAGTGTTGTATAAGTGTTGTGGATTTTTTCAGATTTTAATGCCAAGACCATCAAGTTTAGCTGTGTTGCAGTTAGTTCTACATGACTCCAATTAGTTGTAATTATTTGTATGCCAATTATAAGAGAGAGCAAAACATGCAGTTTTGTTTGCATTAGAGAACCACTTCATTAAAATCAGTAATACCATTTAAACTCACATTACTATAACTCCTTGTGACTTTGTCTTTGTGACAAGACTTTTAGTTTAAGTACTTCAGCAGGTGAAATCTTCTGGGCTCTAACCTTGAGATTCCTGTGACTCATCTCTTACAAAAAATACATTTGGCTCCAAGGAAATACTGCAGCTATTCTGAGGACGTGTAGCACACACCGCTGAATGTCAGGGTTTTAAAGAAGAACCTGCAAAGTTAGTATAATTTAATATCTGACAGGTGTGATGTAAAGCACAGCGGTGCCCTTACTGGGCTGCTATGATATTGTATGTTCATGATACTGTATGTTGTGTTGTGCATTTCTGGGTTGATAGTGTCATCATCTGCTAGTGTATCCTGAGGAAAGCATGCCAGGTCACCATCATGCAGTTGTTGTTAAGTGGTTGGGGTTTTTTTGGTGTGGAGTTACACTGATATTCATAATAGCTTCCCATCATGCATTTACTGTGCTTCCTGTGTGCATTTTTCTGCAGGTCATTCTTTCTTAAATCTAATGCTGCAGCAATAAGAAAAGGCTTTTCTCTTAGTATTTCTCTTGCACGGTAAAATACAGGGTATCAATACAAAAGAGGATTTCATCGTTCAGTCCAACAGCTGGAGACAGCCTGTTTCAAGGCCTATTTAAGAGCTCATTAAGGGAGTATCCAAACCTCAACTCTAAAACACACCATGTCCAAAATGTGTGGTAAATATACATGTGAAGTAAAAAAGTTGCAGACCAGTTTTAAAAACATTTTACATGATCAATCTAGTGCTGTGCAATATAAAATGAAAAATAACTAGTTCAGAGTACTTTTTCAGCCTGGGAAAATGTGTACACAGAGAGAATTGTGACTACATGGGCTTTTGGAAGATCAAAGTTTCTGGCTAGAGTAAGGTGACCAGCTTGAAGCATCACAGGTGCTTTCAATACAGGCTTGAAACCTCTGCCCTGGTGAAATACATGCTTCCCCCTCCCCCTCCCAAAAAAATAAATCCTTTGTTCTCCAGTTACCATATATACTGCCTTCCTGTGAGCAGGTGATGGGAAATAGACACTGATGCAATTTCCCAGGCAAGGAAATCAGGTAAGTGCACTCATTAGTCATATGAGGCTTCCTGCAGGGTCAAAGAGGGCAGAGATTGTGGGTAATTAAATGTGGTAAATGAAACACTAATTGAATGAGCGACCCACTGCCTCTGGTTGTTGTTTAATCATATGGAGAAGCAGATAACAAAAAAATGGGATTCATTTTCTTTCATGAGGGGGGATGTAATTATGGCGGTGCACGAATTGATCACTTAACAATAAACATTAAATAACAATCAAGGTAGATGTGTTTTTATTGACTCAATTAAAGAGGAACCTCAGGGATTGAATTATTAATAATTTAAAGGTAAATTCCCCCATACCTTAAATGATCAAATCCATATTTGATTAATTTTTTTTAATGATTTACCTCAAATAATGAATCATGATCATAGACTGTATATAAAGATGGACGACATGACAGCTCCCCAAAAGTGAAGCGAAAACACCTCGATCGCCCCCTCGTGGCTGGCTGCAGTATAAGTCCAAAGATGGTTTCTGTCATGTCAGGTAGTCTTATCACGCTGATGTTTGTTCAAGTGTTCATTTTCTAATTAGTTCTTCTCACTCTCTCTTTTCTAATTAGTTATTTGAAGCTATAAAAAGGGGGTTTAACGTCATGACTGACAGTTGAGCCCTGCTTCACGATTGAGTCGGTTGAGTATGGGCGGGACCTCGAAACCGCGGCTCCAGCCCCGATCGCTACTGCGCAGACTCTGGCTCCAAATGACGTCACCAACAAAAGATGGCAGCGCCCATATCCACAATATTTTGGCTTCATTGTTGTACAGTGGGAGGAAGTGGAGACAGTCTATGATCATGATTAAATATATTAGTTCAGTAGTGAATATAGTGTATAACATGCACACCGAATATTATGCCCGTTTTTAATAATTACTTAAAGCAACATGGCACTGTGTGAACAGATTTGAGTAAGAGAAAGATCTGTGTGTTGGTGTTACTTAAAGTCTGACCTGTAATTGCTGTATATCAGCCCCTGTTCAAATCCCTGGCTTTGCTCGCCAAGTGATTTATTGGCTTGATGTATTAGTTTGACTCAGTAATTTGTCAAAAGGTTGCAGTATATGTTTTTTGATATAAGGACTGAGATTATCTGACAGCTAAATTTGAATGGGTTTTAAGAGACCACAAATATATTTCACAGCCGCCTCGTGGTCTGCATTCCTATTGAGGTGTCATGACGTGAAATGTACATGATCTGCAGTTGAACCCTTATGTACTAAGCTACACTTATGTAGTATATAGAAAACATATAGTATGCACTGTAGTTATACAACATATATGGTTTTATATAGAACAATTACTTCAAATACATGTTGTCAGATAAGATCAGTCCTTATACAGTACAACTGATATTTGATAAGTGAAATCATTGTGTTCAAGACAATTCAACAAAATCTGAATATCCACTTCAATACATTTCATTTGCTGCCATTGTTGCATGATGATTACTACATTACCAAAGAGCACTCAGCAGGTGCTGATTGGGGAGTTTTTGAATTGTATTTTGTTTTTTAGACATTGTGTCCAGCTGAAGAAGGCTGTGGGAGTTTGATGAAAGGATCTGATGCATTTAATCACAACATGTTTCAAATCTTATGAATTATTTTCTTGCATATACTTAACCACCAGCAGAACTCTACATTAGCAGCCCATTTTATTTATATAGTTTTTATATACATTTTTCAAAGTTCAGGTGTTATTTCAGTTTTACTTTAAACTGGCATTAATTCTCTAATTGGTGTTTTTGCCTGATTGCTCTATGAGGGAACGATCAACCCATTTGGGCCCACCTACGGTACAAATTAAGACCTAACTGCTGCATCCAGAGAGACCTGAATGTGTTGCCAAGTTTTTACTGACAAGCTTAGGCAAAATAAATTAGTGTAATTAACTTGGGCAGCAACACTTTGGCTTAATAGATTAACACCCTGGCACCTGGGCATGTGCGGTTCCAGAAGAGTTAATGTTTTAAGAGTGAGAGGATGGTAGCAAGCATGCGTGTCCTTGGTTCTGGGTTTTCTATCACCATGTTGTCTTTGAACTTAAAGAGCACCTGGCCCGGCATTAGCCTCTGAACCAGTCACCTTGTCAGCCTGAGAGAAAAGGCTGCTCCTCACCCCTCAGTTTCTTTGGGCCAATCCACATACACTTATACAGAGACACCCCCGATGAAACCTGCTTCCCCTCAACCATTTTTTTTTCAGCTCAAAGATAAATGAGCGATGTCATTGCTCTGCACATAGTGCGGTGGCAGTAAGGGAAGTATCAAAGAAATACTGGCATCACCAGCCGACCCCTGTGCATCAGTGTCCCCAAATAACATTCTGTTTTCATTCTCCAATTCATCAGCCTGGATCCTGAACTGAACTGAAGTCCAGGTGGCAGGAAAGAGTTAAATGTAAATTTTAAACTTGCGCACTTCAGACTTGGCATGCAACACTTTTCACCCGCACTCAAAGCTCATGATTTATAGCCGGCATATTTTCATTCACTATAACCTTGCTTTTGATTCACTTCACCAAAATTCTACAGCAACAACTATACCGTAAGTCAGGCACACAGACAGACTGCTGGCACACACATTTAAACTAAACCATGATTTACTGGTAGACATAGCAATGCCTGCTTATTGTCAAGCCAGGCATAGATCTCTCTTGTCGCTCTTGTGGTTTGGTAACACTTTGCAATACGGTACACAAAATTGTAAATAAATAGTAAATAATAAATAATATTTAGTAAATAATGATGAGTTACTAGACAACAGACTAGGAGATACTATATTAATGAAGCATTAGGTAATGATTTGTTCATAAATATCTGTGAATCGACATCCTGATTAACTATGAATCAGCCACTGAGACGGCACAAAACTAGTAACAACTCATTCGTTACTAATTACTTAATCATTAGTTACTCTTTTTGTGCACCCCAAGTAAAGTGATCTAATCATTCATTGTCATAGTACCTCCCAGTTCTTTGGTAAGTCATCATTATCTACTATTTAGTCCCGAATTCAGTGTTATTCAGGAACTAATTATTAACGATTCATTAATTATCAGGTCATTCTTGATTTGTTCCTCACTCGTTCCTTAGTAACTACTCACAGTTTTGTTTACCGTGTTGTAAAGTGTTACCTGTGGTTTCAATCTTTACCCAAGGACCTAACCAATTATAACTGTCTTCATTTTGATGATGGGCTATTGACAGTTGTATAAAACCTTATCAGATTCAGCGGAAGTATCCTTTTAATCCCAGATGAAGACTTATGCACCTCTATAACGCCATAACTACTGATTGATTGTATTTTATTTGTAATTGCAAAGCAGTGACAGTCCAAGTGATCTCCTCTGCCTACATTGAGTGCTACAGTACAGACAGCATTAAGATAGAGGCCATAGGAAGATAGGGTCGTTCTGCTGATTGCATTTACAATGACAAACATGCTTCTCATTTCATTTCTTCTGGGCTGCTTGCCATCCGTTGCTTGATAGACGTGTACTGTATCTGTGTATGTGCCTCTGTTATTGTTCAGAGATGGTACAGTTGGCATGAGGGTGTTGTCACTCTCTCTTACTCTCTCTCTCTCACACACACACACACACACACACACACACACATCTTCTCACTCTCTCTGTCTCATCTGTCCCTCTACTTCCCTCCTGCCTCTCACATAACAAGATGAACATTTTCACTTTCTCTCCTTACTCAGAATCCTCCCCATGCTCTCTCTAATCCTTCCATGGAAGTGACTCACATTATAGCATTCTTCAGTTTAATGCACTTTAATAGCATTAATATCTGCTTTTGCCTCTTCAGCTGCAATAAACACCCCTTACATCTTAAGAAAGCCGCTTAAGAGCAATTGACATGGCAAGTGTACCAAAACAGAAACATACCTCGGGTGAGAAGCAGAATAACTCATTGTAAAAGAGTAATCTGCTGTTTTTATACATTGGCACCAGCCCGGCGCAGCGTGGCACATGGTGTACTGTAAACAGACACTGGGGGAACTTAGACAAGGAGCAGCCAGCTCCCTGTAGTCCTTCCTACTCACTCTCGCTGTGTGGAGGAGGCCTGCAGATACGGGTAGAATACTAGTCCCTGCCACCTTCTGTGCCACCCATGTTGCTGCTGCAGTGACAGCCAAGGTCAGCTCAGGAATGACAGAGGGCTCCTGCATGGAGATAAGACTCTCGCAAACATCTGAACCACCATGCCGCTTTTCGAAGGAAAGAGAATCCTGCCCCTGAATTATTCAATGGGTCTCCCCCACCCTAAATAACAGCCGGCAAGCATTGTTTGACATCCCGAATGAATAATTAAGGAGTGACCTTTAGTTCCCATTAGAGGTGATAGGTTGATAGCGGCATACTTTGTGGGTGAGGCTGTGCGACGATGGTGCTGTGAAGAGGAACTAGGAATTTTCTGTATTAAAATTAGCCCAACTCTCTGGCACAAGCAGTCACAGTGCTATGAAAAGAAACACACCACGTCCCTGTGGGATGCATTGATTTACAAAGACGTAGTTGCAGTTGATTGTTCCTAAAGCACGGCCTGAAGCCATTCTTTGTCACAACTTCCATGTTCTCATAAGAATTATACTGTAGTTTGTTCCTGACACATTAGAGGCATTTTGATTATGCCAGTCAAGAGCTTATAGTCAGCTCTGTGAATCAGAAATGATGTATTAACACAGAGTCAATCCCAGCTCAGCTGGCTAGGTCTGGTTTGGGCGTGTTCCAATGAATTATGGTCTATTTCCCAGTTCTGTATTCCAATGAAGTAATGAATCATATAACCCTGAACAGCACCAGATTTATACAGTTCAGCCAAAATGCAAAACTTTTCAACTATGATAATAAATAATACTTTTCATTGGCATTATAAATGTATTATTATGTGTTGAGTCTGGCCATTAATGTTTAAGCAAGACCTGTTGTAGCTTAAAGGACAAGGTTAGACATTTTCTATATTTTTCTTATTGTTAACAAGTACCATGAAAACACTAAAGCCAACACTAAATTCATTCTACTTTCAAGTATTGCCTGTGTAGCCAAAGCCTGATATATCTTATTCCTCTGTGCCATGGAGCAATTAAAAGCAAAGCACATCAATGAGCCACACTGTTGCACTGAGTGACATGTTCCTTCATTACAATGAAAATGGGTACTGTGGTTTATTTTGAGTCAATCCCACATAGACCGTCTTGCTGTTGTAAATACTCACTGGCACAACGAATGTGTATTAATCAATAGCAACGTTTGGTTTTGACATAGGAAAACGTTTGGTAGGATGACCAATATGCACATTTGTATGTGTGAGCTTTATTTCTGATTTCTTTATGCAATATATTTTTACTTATAATTTGCCCAAAACAGGACTTGTATTATATGGATTTCATTTATATTTAAAGTGATATTTCACATTTTGTTCTGTTAATGTAAATCCCAGACTAAAATTAATATTTAAAATGTATATATAGAGTTTCACTCTACTTTTGCTCCTCTGTTTTAACCAAGTATACCTGTAATTTCACTATGACATCAAAGCTCACCTGAGAGCCTGCAGCTCCACCTGCCTGTGTGTCTCTGTGCTGGTTAAGCTGCTGCTTCCAGCATTTTACTGATAAAATAATGGATGATATTTACAAACAAACTAATCAAGTGGACATGCTGTGGCTATTTTTGCATTTAAATGTCATAATTACAAACTACACAAGATACCAATATCAACATGATACTTGTTTGCACAGCTTTACATACAAAACATTCTTGTTAGCTACGCTGTTTCTTACACTTTGGTTCTTCTTTAAAAAGGACCTGATGTCCTCCATCTTTCACTTCCTGGGTAGCATTTTTGCCTAAAATTACAGTAACAAAGTTGGTTGATGTTAACATGACATGTTTGACCACTAAACACATATTAGCTCACCTTACTCCTAAAATTTTGATTTATTATCAATTGGCTGATGTTAGTTATAGTCAGCAAATACAATATTTATAATTCTGTAAATTTGTACCACCTGCTACAAATTCATCTCACAGTTGTTACTGCCAGGGCTGCAGCCAGCTGACAGTGGTACAGTCTGAAGGTTGGCAGATCATCAGGTCAGGTATCCCCCATATCTCACTCTTCTGCACTTCAAACCTGGCAACTATGCATAGGCCGGTTAACCCTATATGGAGTTAAAATGACAAGATTCGAAATCATAGCACATATCCCTGTTGTCCATACCCAAGTCAGTAAAAAACAGTCCTTAAGAAGGAAGGAAATGATCTCTATGAAAACATAAGGACAGTATGAGAAACTATAAAATAGCGTCTATAAATAGAGTGAATCATCTAAATCTGCCTAGTGCATGCTATAAGATGTCAACTGTGATTGATTAGTTATGTCTGCAGACATCCAGAAGAGGGAGCGCTCACCTGCTTCATTCTCAAAAAAGATGCCAGAGAGAGAACATCGTGTGCGGACATCTTTATTGATTCTCTCCCTTTTCAGGTACAAAAACACTTTTAATCTATCAACATGTTTTCAATAAGTCTTGGTTCTCTTTGACTTGTTAATAACTGTTTTGTTGAATCTTTGTGCTATTAATGCTCTTAAGGACAAAATCAGACTGATGCAAATACAGAGTGATTAGCTAGCAATAGCGGGACAAAATGATTTTAGCGTAGCCACAAGTTGAAACTGTGATTTAGCCGTGTGTTTAGTGAAAGTTCATGCTTAGAGGCATGAATTTAAAGTGGCTCTAATCTATATTTTTATTTATCAAATGACAATGTGAAAACAATGTGACAAAATGAACCTACAGAGAACTATCACCAAATCTGGCTTTATGGAGGTTTATACTGAGTTTCAGCTCATTGTTTAGCTGTCCGGTCCATAAATGTACTGTTTTCGTCCACTCTCACTGTTCCCATAGCGTTGCTTTGGGCTGCAGCAGGCAGCTGGTTTCAGAGTAAAAGCTCTAAAGACCCACTGTACACTACCTGCTCAGCACCAAACAGCAGACAGACGCACTTAGTGACTAGCTGATGAACATAGTGGAGCATTTAGCAGCTAAAGAGCCGGATATTTCCCTCAGGAATTGGCAGAAACCAAAAACAGAGCTAAAAGAGAGTGAATATTGGACTTACATTCACCAGGTGGACAGAGACACGACTCTAAATAAATGCTAATGTTGCTCTGTAACTGCTGGATGTGTAAATAGGCAACTGTTTGCTAACAAGTTCACCATAAAAAACTTAAAAGGTGATGATATGTCAAAGTTGTGTTCAAAACAGAGCTGTAGACTTTAGACTCAAAAGTACTAATTTTTGTGACTTGGACTCTGTGAGACTGCTGCTGTGAGACTCGACTTACTTGAGACTTGAAGACGCAGAAAATGAAAGAGAGAAAGAAACAGGTGTGTGTGTTGGACTTCGGACTTTGGAGCCCTGCCAAACTGTCATGAATAATTAACATAACCAGGAAGCGCACAACTTACCCATAGACCAAACACACACTTTCAGTTGCAGCTGCTGGCACCAGAACACACTAGAGAAAACTTTAAATTCTGATGAGAGAAATTAGCCTTTCATAATAAAACAAATTAGTTTATACATGCTGCGTAGTGTATGAGGGATCAGCCTTGAAACTTGCACTCCATAATCCCCCGAATGGAATCTAACTATTAAAACTGAAGTTTAACGTTGTTAGTTACATCTAATACAGCGCAATATGTCTGTGTGTGCACCAAACAAATTAAGATTTGCCTTTCAGGGCTTTACTTATCCTTCTATAAATCTGTAATCTTCTGACATTTAAAATGAAAGCCATGCATTTGAATCATTGGTTCAGTTGTGCGCATTCAGCACTGCCATCATCCCGGACAGGTCTCTACATTACACTGTAAAAAATAAAAGGTTGTTTCAACATAACAATATGAGTGACCACTGCCTTAACTGCCCTAAAAATTTTAAGTTTACTGAATTAGTACTGAATAGTTTGTGTTCATTAGTTATATTACCAAACATAGAGTGAACTGAACTACAAACAAACAAATGTAAAATTAAGTTCAGTCAACGACTGCTGGGTCATACTAACAAGAGCAGCTAGATAAACTTGACTTCCAGTTACGCTTATTTTTTCTCTTGTAAAGCCGTTTCTAGTCTGATCCCTCTTGTTCTATGCTGCCTTATCATTATAGCTTTTTACTGAAAACCTGAAGCAATAATAATTAGGCAGCGTAGTCACATTCAGGATCAGGACTGAACCTGGTTTTAATGTGATCAATCAGAAAAGTGTTAAGATCAAACCCAGGAGCAGTGAAACATTATACCGAACGGACAGAAACTCATCATGGGGCTTTTTGCACAATTACACTTTCGTTTTGAGTCTTCTCATTGAACTATCTGACACATACAGATGCTTTAATTCATTACTTCGACATGCCCTGTTTGGGGCATGTTTGGTGTCATTTTGGCCATTGTGCAATTTTAATTTCCATAGTAGCATTAATAGACCAGGACAGAAGTCACATCTCAAAGACTTGAGGCCTGACTTGAACTTGGTTCATAAGACTTAAAAACAGCTCTGGTTCACAACTTGTTTCCCCTAGGTGGCCAAAAATCATTATCGCAGATTTAAAGGAAATTTCTGTGAAAGTCAGCTAAACTCGTAAAGCTAAAGAGACATATTTCATACAGTTTGGTTTTATGTTACTCAGTACAAATATACTGTTGAGTGTCCACAGACACCATAGCAGTCACATTTTGAGTGTCCAGGCTGTAGCAGGATGTAGGCATGCATGTTAGCTAGTTTTAAGAATTATTCTGAATGCATTTAACATGTCGAAAGAAAGGGTTACAGAGCTAGTCCTGTTGGACAACAGAATCAGTTACCTGTCAGCCCTGATTAGAAATGTTTATATCCATTTTGTTTGTGAAATTGTAACTGAGATTAACTGGACTAGTCACACTTTACATAACTTGTGTATAAAGGACATTTAAAGAAGAAGATAATTTGCACTAGACTGCAACAGTAACAAAATGAAATGGCAATAGACAGTTACAGTGGAAACAGACTTATTATGAACATGGTTGTTGTGTTGTTGAGTTAATATGTTTTTATGATAATCAATACATTCTCAATAAAGATGCCAGAGAGTCAATGTAGAGTGCAGACATTCTCTCCCTTTTCAGGGTGTAACACATACAGGGAAGGGAAGTCAGAAAGTAGTGAGAGACAGACTAACATATTGCTGGTTTCGGTCTTTTTATGGGGTTTGCTGTAAAAGCAAAAAACATGGAATAACACCAGCCTCATCCTTTAAAAAGCACAAAGCTCTTTTGTAGTTTCTTAAATACAACGTTTTGCACAACATAGTGCTGTTGCTGTATTGGATAGAATCCATAGATTTTCCTGGGAGACACATCACAGTCGTTTCCAGAAAAGGCTTTCACTGAGGTAGGGCTTCTGGTTCTTTCACAGTGTGAGGAAGAAAACCAGAGCTGCAGTACGCCTGCAGTGACACACTCAGGAGAGCGCTACTCTGAGGCGAGCACAGATTCCTAGTTAAAGTAGAGAGAGAGAGAGATTGGGTGCTGAAGACGGACCATATTTATAGCCAGGGATAGGAATAATTCATTGTGATCAAAGTGCAGATCATGCTCCATTCCATCACAGAGCAGATGTGGCAGAATGAAGAGTGCACGCTTTCTCTCCGTCTGCTCTCTAGCGGCTTCCCAAATGGAAACAGTGAGGCGAAGTTATCTCTGTGAAGCCGCCCTGTGTTTGTCGTCATGTGCTCTGCTCTCGTTCTCAGGTGGCTTCACTTTAGAAGGAGTGCAACGCCTCCAAGATGTAACATGCAGCAAAAAAAAAATTAAAATAAAAAGTGTCCCACATTCAACACGTCTTCTCAATCAGAGCGAGGAGTGAATATGAGATTCTGAGCTCACAGCAGGAGGTCATATGCCTGAAGCCATGCACCATAAAGCACATACACAGCGACCAGTGTACGCCACATGCCTCCTGTACAAGTGAATAAAGTAGATCACAGAGCTACAAGTCAGAGCTGATTCCATTTTACTTGTTTTCTATGTGCAATTTTCCATGCAGCTTTGATTTGCTGCTTAATATTATCAGTGAATACTGCTGTCAGTATTAAGACCACACGTGTGCACCCCTCTCTCCACAAACACACACACACACACACACACACACACACACACACACACACACACAAAAATAGGCATCCCACCATACCAGTTTCTTGTTTTTCATTTTTTCTCTCACCCGTCATAGAGGAACACACACACGTTCCCTTTTTCTTCCTCTTTTTCTGTTTTCGGTCCCTCCTGCCTTTTCTCTCCCAGTAATGCTTTCTCTGCAATCGCACACAAACACATAGACACACACACACACACACATGCGCCAGTTTCATTTTCTCTCCCTCCCACACACAAGACACACACATCTTTCTCTCTTTCATTTTCTGCGTCTCCAACCGTTTCCCTGTCACTCCTTCAGTGCACACAGAAATACACAATCGCGCGCAAGCACACAGCCATACAAGCTCCTTCATCTTTTATTTCTTCTCCCTCCCACACTTTTTCTATCACTACTTCCATGCATGCACACGCACCGAGGTGCATGTTTCAGAGGCGCTCTCATTTTCTCTCTCTCTCTCACCCAGCCTTTCTCTCCCAGGCACTCCTTCAACACGCACACACCCTCACACACACATGCATACCTCTTTCTCTCTGTCTTTTACTGTTTCTCTCATCCCGTCTCCATCGCACAATCACGTACGCGCACACAGACGCACGCACACACTACCGGCAGTCCAGCTTCCCTTACTCCCAGCTGGGCTTGGACAGCTCTCTTCCTCTGGCCTCTCTGGGCCATCTGGAGTGCAATGTCCCCACTCCGCTGGTGCCCTGCCAGCCGCTGAGCCTCCCAGGATGAACACAGCATCTTCAAGCACAATTTGTACGCGTCAAAGCTCTGCTGTGTGTCCAGTGACCCAGCTGAGTGAAGTCATTGAGTCTTGCATTTCCCACCTCAAAGGAGCCCCATTCTGCTTTGATGACACCTGCGCTCACCATCTCTCTGTATGGAGGATGGTGCAGTAATTGATTAAAGCCGCTGGGCAACCTTACTAGCAATTACAGCTCTGTTTATGATCTTGTGGAGGGTTTGTCTTTGCGTGAGGAGTGAATATCAAAATCTGGCACACAGATCAAGTACCTCAACAAGCTTTTCAGGTGGAAATTACAAAGTCTGGCTAAATAAAGCAATGGACACTGGCAAGAATTTGCATCTGTCCATGGAAAGTGTTACATTTACACATAAAAGCAAAATGCAAACTATCTTCTAAACAGCAGCAGAACCTAAGAGAGCTGCATTCAATAATATTAGATCTTCTGACTGTAGTTTTGAAATCCTTTAATAAGTTTAAAAGACTAGATGGACTTGAGCCACCAATGTGCAAGCTTGTCTATTGCAGGTTTAAGCTCTGTGCAAAGTTGCCCAGAGTTTGGAGCTAACTGACTTAATGACTGAAATACAAAATGAATTTCAGTACAAAAGACTGGAAAAACGTGCCTTTGAAATGAAGTTGTGCCTTCTGAAATGAATCGTAACTTACGTCTTTCAGCCACAAGTTTCCCACCTCAAAGGGGCCTTGTTCTGCTTTAATGACACCCACGCTCCCTCTCAGCTCTACAGGGTAATTAATTAAAGGCAGTAAGTCACTGTAGTGAATTATAACACTGTTTAAGATCTTCTAGATTTAACTGACCACCGATGTACATAGTCAATGTGGCACTAATTCTGCAGAACTTCTTATTGGATAATCAGTTAACTACATTTCATTGGTTTGACTTGGCCCTGGCAGCTTTTATTTGGATTTCGTTGGACAACACTCTGGAAGAATCTTAAAGTTTTAAAGTCACTACAACGCTTAAGGTTGTGTTCAAGATGATGGAGCAAAATAATTTTCACTATAAAAGTGGCATAACCCAAAATACATGCCTGAGGCGAGACTGCGTGCAGTGGCTATTTTTATAGTCTAGTGAACACACAAATCCTATGTGACACCCGAACAACAGCACACACAAACTCTGTCCTGATCTTTTCTATTTTGTGACTGTAGTGCAGCCACAGGTTTGCCAGGCTAGAAAAAAATAAAAGCCATTAAAAACTGCAGAATGGATCACTGACCCTCATCATCAATTACATAGTTTTTGTTTAAAGACACTAAACATAAATTGATTTTGGAAACCCGGGAACCACAAGCGGAGCACAAAAAAATGTAAACGTTGTGAAAGTGAGAGTCCAACACAAACCACTGGCTCCCTCAATCACTGCTCCAATACAAAGAGTCTTTACTGTACATGATGTTCCCCACACACAGAACTCTTTACAATGTTAAAAGCATGTCATGTGATGCATATAGCAGTCTTAAACCATGCTATGTACTTTATATGCATGTAACAGAAACCAGTACAGATACGTCCCTCATTGTCGCTCCAACAATGAATGCAAAGAATGATCTGTCCTTTGCCATATCTTGCCATGTGTGTGATAATATTTAACAGCACAGAAAACAAACTGCAATAATAGTCAGTATACAGTAGGCAATAATATGCTTAATTTTGCAAGGTCTCAACATTTCTCAGCTGATGAACTATGTTTGAATTTAAAGTAGGAATAAACACATGTAATGCACTGCAACCTGAAAACAGGAATAAATAGAAATTCTGACAAAGACAAGCACTGCATTCATTCTCAAACTTTGGTGCTAAAATGTTTAAAAGCCACAGCAGGAAGGGAAAACTGATTTGGGGGGTAATGCTGAATGGACACCAAATAAAATTTTGGAAAGTAAATAATGGCAAGCATAAAGAGTGAAATCAGCCTGTGACATATGGGGGTCAATACTTTTCCATAGTTGTAGAGTAGCATGTAGCATGTAAGCTAAACCAACTTAAAAGTGATTGATAGTGTAACTTTGTCGCTGTAGTCAACCTATAATATTAAACTTTAAAATAAAATGCAGGCAGACACTCAGGGCGACAGATAAAGACACAGAATAGATAGCGTGGACGCTGGTGGCTTTAGAGGCTGTAATACAGTGTCTCAGATACATGGCTGAAACAGCTTATCTGCATTTTACTGTACACCACATCTAGTATTGGACTTACCTTACTGAAGCTACCAAATACCATGAAGCTCAGAAGCAGGTGGCGAAGTGAGGGTGTCTTCCTCTTCTTCACTAGTTGATCAGCCAGGTCTTTCTGTTTCAGCACCACGGAAAGCGCGTCCGCCTCTTTGGTGAAATGATGCAAGTTTTTATGGTTGCCGCTGTGAACGCATCGACTGTGCAGACTGCGAACACGTCTCCTTCAAGTTTGATGCCACCTCGTTGATGCTCTGGCTGGAGCAAACATGACTCGCCGTGCCTGATGCTTTTAGAAAGAGTATGGCCAATCACAATACCTCTCGTTCTTTACGCTCACATCTTTGCGCATCCCCGAGGAGTCTCCAAGGACCGGCGCCTGTCTGCCTCCAGGCGGGCACGGCTGCTGAAATAGTGACTTTAAGACTGGCTTCTCCTGCTATTGGAGCATATCTTCATTTGCAGCGCTCTCTTTGTCTTCAAGGCGATGCTGATACTGATAAAGATGGGGCTATGAATTTCCTCCCGCGCATCGACTGGGCACGGGAGCGGAGCAGCGGGAGCCGGGAGCAGGAGGAGTGTCGTTTACGGTCTGAGTTCATTAAAGACTCTTCTAATATGGATGAGCTCCGTGTCTCATCGTTATTATAACCCTTCTTTTTTTTTATCAAATGGCGGGATCATGGTGCTCTGCAAGTGTATACTGTATGATGTGCACTGCTAAAATAAATGCGACTGAGCTACAGTAGAGGCGGCATAGAGTTTAAACTAGATGTCTCTCCTTTTATCAGAAAGATGTGATACGCAGAGATATATTCATTCAATGAAGTCCAACGTTATTAATCAATTATTAATAAACAAAAATTAAACAGTGCCACTTTGCATGTGGGGGTGTTTATGAATGTCTGTGTTGTGTCTGAAAATGACTTTTAACCAATCGATTGGGCACAATATCTCAACTGAGGACAGAAATGGTGTCTCCAGTTTATTTCCACTCCAGCTGCATTCAGCATTTAGCATACAAGTAAAATGATTTAGGGTTAGGAAGTTGGGGTAGGATTACAAAAAATAAGCCCCCAAACGTGTTTGTGATGTTTTATGATTGTATACAGTACGTTTTTCAAGCCACTTCTATTCATTTATATTCAATATTCAATTTGATGTCAGATTGCATTTGGGAGAGTTTTCCATTTCAGCTGTTCCAACAAGTTTGGATTTAGAGAGACACAAAGCATGCACAGATGTGAGAGTCCACCTGTTACAAGTTGTACAACTCAGACAACAGTTGAAATACTCTTGGTTGGTCTTGCTGTACAGTAACCAACCAAGAGTATTTGCATGTCTGAAACAGTTGTACAATTGATTTCAGTGTGATTGTGATTGAACTGATTTGAGATCATGTCAGTCTTTTTCAATAATATCAAAGGGCTACTTCAACACACTGCCCTTTCCAAATTAGGCTAGTGTAAAATATTACGGCCCCCAGTCAGTGAACAGCCATCAGCTTCAGAAAAAGCACACACAATAAGCTATTTAATCTTGCACTGATTTGAGCTAAAGGATTTTGCCCCGCCATTTTCTCTAAAAAAAGGGATGCATAGTTGGAAAAAAATAGCACTTTAATGAAAAGAGAAAAGGCCCTCTGGGATGGATATCAAAAGCCAGTGGATGTGCATAATTCATCTCAGACTATTTCATAAAGCCCTGCAGAAGGGTTTTCTTTAACCTGCTTTTTTCATTTAAAAACTCTAAATATTAGTCCTGCACTGCGCAGGAAGGAGACTGTTCACTTGGATCTACTGAGGCAGTATGGTTTTTGGTTTTGTTTCCTAAGTGACAGCTAGTACAAGTAAAAACCTCAATTCACAACCCTTGGGAAAGTCTATCGCAGTACAGGCGAGGACTAATTTAAATCTCAAACTGCCAGGCGTGCTCATCTCTATTATCTGGCATGAGCTAGAGTTAATGTAATATTTAATTATCATTATTTTAACCTGCTATGTTTACAAGTAGAAGGAGAGTATATCATGTTGAGACAACAGATATTTGTGTTACTGTTCAACTCATCATATCATCTGACTGTGTTTAAAAAGAACAGCTATGTGAAATGTTGCAAATGTACCAGCCTGCAACCAATATTATGTTCAAATTAATATTATATATCATTGTGGTTATGTCAAGAAGTGGTTTTATTTCAGGGTGTGGCTACCAAGACACATGTGAGGCTTCAGCCGGCAAAGCTGACACATTCACATGCTCCTCCTGACTTGAGCACACCCCCCTCTGCTGGTGTTGGGCAGCAAAGAAAATTCTTCTCTCTGCTTTGTTTGGCTGCAGGGACTCTGGGTACAAGTCCAAGAACACAAATTCAGACCCACAGGAAGGCTTCGCTATCCACTGCAGCACAAGCAGGGTTTATTGTGGAGCCTTTTTAATTCACAAAGCTGCTGCATGTAAGTGGGGCAAAACATCGCCCAAGTCCTGAAGATCTAAGAGGCACCAGCACAGCAGCTGCAGCATGCCTCTGCTGGGACTGTGGGCCGTTCACTGCGTGTGGTATCAGCAGACCTGCCTAGAAAATTTGCTGAAAATGATCAGCGTTGCCTTCTTTGAATCAGTGAGGGTGGAAAATCTGTGCATGCACTTTTGAACGTGACTTTATAAGGCATCATTTACAAAGTAATACTGATTGATTATCTCACAATAAGACAGACTCTTGGATCAGATTACCTCAGAATGCATTACTGTACTCTCAAATATGATGTGTCATCTGTATGTTATTCATTAAATAAATCCATTTCATCATGCCCTGTTATTAACATAAGAGCTATTGAAAAGTGATGAAGAATTCTATCATTTTGTGTGCTAAATCAATGAGATGTTAATTTTCAGGTTTTGAGGACTTTGCTCAAGAAACAAAGTCTTAAAGTTGACAGGGTCATTTAACAGCATCTTGGAAAGGACGTGTCTACATGTCAAATGTGCTTTAATGAACATGTAGTCTGTTGGACAGCTAGTTTCTGATGAATTTTGGAGTTTGTGAGTCTTGACACAATTCCCTGACCAAAAGACAAACAACCCCCTCATGGCATACTCATCAGTTTCATCCTCTCACTGCTCATCGCTCATCCAGCTCTGGCATCTGGTGTTACTCATAATCAATAGTGTTGGGATCCAAAGTCGGCCCAGAGCAAGCAGTTGCCAATTATATAGCACCCACAGAATATTGTTACTGTCATGGAAAAGTATGTCTTTTTTCTTTCTTTCTGAAAGTTTCATTTTGTCATTCACGGTGCATGGATGTTATGCAATAAGACGTGATGTGCAAGTGGGTGCTGCTTAAATGTTTAGCGGTTTGAAAAACAGCGTTCTTGTTTTCATTGCTTAAGAATCAGCCATAAACCTCCATATGTTCTCAACATCTAGTCGGCTTGGTCTGCTTGATCTCTGTTACTTTGGATGTACTCGTATGTTCACAGTCAATTCATTTTCATCTTTTCCAATTCTCTGCATTAACCTGTGGATGAATTTGTAAGCTATGGATCTCAAGTAATGAATGATTCATTACATTCTGACACAAACTGTACCCCAAGGTGCAATATTGCCATATATAATCTTCCTCAAACTTATTACAGACTCAGCAATGGCATAACTCTGCAGTGGTCTAAATTGCTCTTTTGGTCCAGCTGCCCATTGATTGATTATGATAAATGGGCATGAGCAACAGTTTAAGAAATTACACTGGCAGGAATAAATCCAGGATTCTCCATCTGAGTGGGCTGTTTTATTCTTCGGTATTGACTGGTACACAGCATATAAACATCTTCAATTTCAACACAGGTCAAAGCCTCAAAGGTTGACTCTGTTTTCACCACTGCCAGTAAGAGTTCTTGGTAGAGTGGTGATTTTATCAAAGGGATGCAGCAGAAAAGAAAGATTCGACCTGACGAAAAATGCATTCGTAAACTAGTGTTTGCAAATGATAGTACTGCAAAAATCTACATGGTTGCCACATCTCACTACAAAAAGCCTACAAACACTGCACAGAAGCACCACGTAATTAGATATGGGTGACAGAAGAGGGCCTGCAATATAGTTTCATCATGGACATAGCACAGATACCGCGTGATAGTAATAGCACCTGAAACACTACAGATTTTTAAAAAATCATCTGGTTTCAGTGTTTTCCTTGTAACCATGTCTGCTGCAAAAAAACTCCCTGATACTTTATCCTGTGCTCCTCTGATGAAGATGAATGCATTTGTGCTGCGCCTCATTTGAGGTTTCCAATGAGGGTGCACTAAGCTGGAGTCAGGCCCTGATCAATTGACAGGCAAGGCACCATGTGGGCAACCAATCCCCAGGCTGAGTACTCCAGTATCAGGGTGTGGACAAAAAGCATTAGGCCAAGCATGAAGATGTGTAGGATGGGTAAACCACAGGCATTACATGTTACTCTCTGTAGAGTATGCCAATTATCTGCAAATACTCAGACAGGCAGTTCAGGGTAAAGTTTAAAAAGGCAGAATGTATTAATGCAAAGTCAACTGACTGCTGTGGGTGATAAACTGTGTTGTTGTCTGTGAAGTGTTCAATGTTTTTATGCTGTTTTATCTTTTCTTTTTTGTTGTTGCACAGCCTCGTTTCCTTTAAACTTCAGATATTTTTCTGTGGCCTCTTTTGTTGGGGAGGAAAATAAACGGCCTCAGTGGCTCTAAGCTTGGTATCTGTTTCAGAGCACCTGTCTGCAGACCAGGTGATGTGCTTTGGGATGGCTTTATTTGGGTTAGGAGGATTCATGTTTGTGTCAGGACCACAGGATGAACTGTCTCTTCCAAGTGTAAAGTGATGAGTTGTGACTTCACTTGTCCGGCAGTCATATATTTGACTCCCGTATCTGCCAGGTTCTGCCTGGCACCGGCTACCAATTTGCTATAGTTCAGGGGGAGACAGGGTGAAAATGAACATTAAATATTGATTTCAGGCATGGGCGGTGCCAGGGGCCAGTTTACGGGGCTTAAGCCCCAAATGTTTTCAGTAAAGCCCCGAATCTTTACTGTTCATCACGTGTGGCTTTTTTTTTTTGTGCTAAACCCCAATCAAAGCTGCGTAGGAACCAATGTGTTCCCCCATGTAGTATTTTGCTCAGCCCCTGTCAGTGGAGCACTGGCCGGGAGAGTTTCCAGTGGACAGCTTTCATAATTGCCCCTGTGATACTAATAAGTGTTGAAGTCGCCAAGGGCTACAGTTATCCTGCCCGGTCTGAGTCCAACCTACAGCCCTCCTGACTCGCCCCCTGCACCCTATCCAAAACAGCAACAGGAGCTGCCAGATTGCAGAGATCCACGGGTGTGTCACATAGACTGTATATAAAGATGGACGACATGACAGCTCCCCAAAAGTGAAGCCAAAACATCTTGATCGCCCCCCTGGTGGCTGGCTGCGGTATATGTCATAAACCTCGCCCCCTCCATGTTAGCAGATGGGACATGAGCCAAACTCAAAGATCAAAGTCAAAAGTAAAAAATCAATGTACACATCAAATACATTTTTCCCAATTTAGGCATCGCTTCATGCTGATGTATGTTCAAGTGTTAATTTTTCTGATAAGTTTGGTGTTAATTAGTTATTTGATCCTTTCATGTCATGATTGACAGCTGAGGCCGGATCGCGGTTGAGTCGGCCGGGTGTATGGGCGGGACCTCGATACCGTGGCTCCAACTCCGATCACTACTGCACAGACTCTGGCTCCAAATGACGTCATCAAATATCCGGGATATTTTGGCTTAATTTTTGTACAGTGGGAGGAAGTAGAGACGCGTCGTCCATATTTATATACAGTCTATGGTCATAATACATAACATTACCCAATTTGTTAATTCAGTCATAGCTGATGATAACCGTTCATTTAGTAGCTCTTATTTCAAACACAGAATGGCAGGAATGTTTGTTTAAAACTGGATGGAGCATTTTGTTATGTTTGTCACAGAATTGGGCAGTTGCTAATTTTACTTATTCCAATGTGCGCCATGGTGGGTTTTTTTAATTACCATATGTTGATTTTCATTTCCTGTGAGGCCGAAAACTTTTCTAATACTGAACACAAATAATGAACTCTCTATGGTGCAGGCTCACACATACTTACAAATCCTTTACAATCTTGTGCTTTTAAAAACTTTAAAAAGAATAGATTCAGAGAATCTCAACATATTTCAGCCGGATATTGAGTACAAATATCTAAGGCAGTAAGGTTCTGGCATAAGTGCCAGCAGACCAAGTCTATCTCTGGTGAATTCTAAGTTGAAGCAGCTACGGAACAACACGTGCTCACTGCCGAAGGGAGCACTTTCATACCACTGCAGCAGCCGTCTGCCAGACGAGGATGGCATCTCTGCATTTCATCACCTTAAATCACGTTCTCTCTGATCACTGGAAAACACAGGCCCTAAGAAGCAACAGCCTGGGATTTAAAAAAAAAAAGTTTTGTCCCAAAGTAGACTTCTGCACCATTAAAAAAACTCATTGTGTGAGATGACTAAAAGCAGAAATATAACTTTTAAAAGATAGCAGGTAATGTAAGTTTTCATTTTACCAAAAGTTTTACTTTTTGGTACATATTTAAAATATCATATGTATAGTTTTGAAATACTTTTGCATGAAAGTTGAATACCATGTATGAACTCTGCTTTTCCTCTTCACCCCCTACACCCAGGTTTCCATTTTAGCTACCTTTTCACTCTATAAATGGCTTCCAGAGAAAGTGCCCTTCAGGGTTTCACACTGGCATTACCTGTAGCACTTTTTGGGGGTTTTTCGGTCAAGGGCATTTTCCCCATGTGACAGCAGGTTGTGGAGAGGCTTCTTACATAAACCCCAAACTACTTAATGAACCCAAAGGATCCACAGGGCATGTTAAAAGCACTACAGGGCAACCATGGCACTCAAGTCACCTCCTTGCTCTGTCTAAGAGCGTTATTTCAGCTCTTTCTAATGTACTCTGGGGCTCAAACTGCACGACTGACCTGACCCAAATGAAACCATTCTATCCTTTCAACTCTCCCCATGGAACCACAATAACAAATCCTGCCTGGAAACTCATGGCCCTGAGTCTTCCAAGCCTTTTGAGATCACTGACACTGCAGTCAGCACAAGTATTTATGCTCTCGACTTGGTTTTGTTTAATTGTCACTGGTATATGTTCAATTGATATCACGTTAAACAGCTCTCCTCGCAGTTTCAACAAAAACAAAGCCAACTACTCTCTTTGGTGAGGGCATAGCTCCTGCAAGTGGAATTAATCAGTGTTGTTCCCATTGCGTGAATGATGCATCCAGCCACACCCAGTCTGCTGTTATAATCTCGACTGTGAAACCTCAAGGGAGTGTGGATGCATGGTAGATTAAACAAAGTGCTCACTGAAGTATGTATGAGATTTACAAAGTAACTGTAATTTCTGCCATAAATGGATTCAGTGTTAATTAGATCTAAGTGTATGGAGACAGCTGGGAGGGCGCACTTAGCAATCTTGTCCTGTTAAATGCACATGTTCACTGTCCACTGTCACAGTGGCTTATCATTCACCAGATCTTCCCCACACACATTACTTGTCTGAGGTCAGCAAGTTGTCCTATCAGGGTTTGAACAATTTGACTCCATACCAAAGCTTTCAATGACTTTTATAACGGACATCTGCTGTTTATTTAGTCCACATCCATTTGTTACGAGGAACTCATTTCACTGCATAGCAACATGATATTTCTTATCACTGTCTCTGTGACTGTAATGGCTTGTTTGGAAAGTAATGCTCTGTTTGTGTAGTTATCAGGACATTTAATGAAATACTTCAGTCCTATAGGAAGAAGGCAGACAGACTGGTAATAGCAAGGACCCATTGTTAAGAATAGCCTGGCTGCGATGCATGTTATCAGTCATTCCTATTATACAACCTCTGTTGCCAAGGGTTTTGCTATGGATCAGTTGCACACCAGCATGGGGTGCCCAGAGGAGTATAGGTCTGTGTGATTGTGCACCACCAATGTTCTCAAGCACACAACTGTCAGCATTTTCCTCCATCAGCACCTGCAGCCACGCTTGCTCTGGAACATCCTATTATCATGGTCACAGGTTGTCATTTGTTCTGTTCAGTGGTTGCCAAATGTCAAGAAGGAGAGTCTTACCCAATATGAGCCTGTCAGAGGGCAGACACCAGATAGAGTAGAATAAAAAGAGCGGAGAGTGCAAAGGCATAGGTTTGGTCTCAACATTGGTAGGGACACAACAACCCACATCCCCATATGTGTGTCCAGACAGGGCGCTGGGGAGCGCTGGGATGAAGCACTTGTGTGGTGACAGAGAAAAACATATGGACACAAGCCCTAAGGCTACTGTTTCAAAATCAAAGAATACATTTATTAATCAGAGCACATAAGAACGTAGCACTAGCAGAGAGCTAAATATTTTTTTAATTAATGAGCAATTTTCTGTCTATATCAGCAGGGGGAGGTGTGTAGAAACAGCTATTTGTGGCTTGCATCTCTCTCTCTCTCTCTCTCTCTCTCTCTCTCTCTCTCTCTCTCTCTCTCTCTCTCTCTCTCTCTCTCTCAGCACTGTCCATTGGAGTGGCAGGAAAGCAGTCAAGCTCATCAGGGTTCAGGTAAAGCCTGCATTTTTTCATTGTTGTTGTTGGCAACCGAAGGCATTCAATATATGTGGTGTCCTGTTAGTAGCTGGTACAGCTTAGTGCTAATTACATCCCCTGGACCTAACAACAAATTATTTTACCAGTACTCAGACACTATCCTGTGCCGGCCATGTCTCCATGTAAAATTGGACGCTACCCCTGTATCCCCAGGTGCTGAATGAGTTTCCCAATGTCTTGAGTGCTCACTTTTTGACTATGGTTGGATACATCACAGCATTAACACAAGTAGTTCATTCCCCATTAAAGAGTACTCCACCAATTTAGCATTGCACTCCTATAACATGGTCAAACTCACAATGGACGGTTTTAAAAAAGTATCAAAATCAATGAGAACCAGAGATATTCTCTTTTTTATTCCACGTATTCTTCCTTGTCAAAACCTGGCACCTACGTTACCCACAATGCAACTCAACCACCAACAGTTGGGTAGGGAATTTGGTTTATGCTAGTAGCGGATAATTTAGCCTTGAGCCGCAAGCCTCAAGCAAAAATGACAAGCAGGCTACGGAGGTTTGGTAAGCTCAGTGATATCACTTGAGGCAGTTTATTAGATTTGGTGCAGCTCCCAATGGAGCCACTTTTTTTCACATATGCAGTAAAACTCCCCAAGACCTGTAAACAGACTTTGATGTGTAAAATCGGTGGATTTCCCCTTTAAGCTCTGCCTTTACATTGTGTCACCAGCAAAGCAAAGTATGATGCCATCTTAGATTAGCTATCTTCTGGAGCCAAATAAAATGTGCATCTGAAATATTCTGGATGGTTTTGGGGTAATGACCTTGCCCTCTACCATGACAAGTTGACCCCACTTTAGATTGGCCCATGAAGGGTGCTATGCCTATGCTGTACCCCAGATGGGCAACTTCCAGTTACTTTTGAGGTAGTGGATCTCACAAACCTGAAAGCTGTCCCTCAAATCTCAAATTGCACAAAAACATCTGTAACAATGATGCTCCTTCCTCATCCTCTCACCAGAAGAAGCAGCCATCAGTGCACCGAGACCAAGTTCCAGTGACCCCTGACCTGATATTTGCTGTTCACTGCATTGGCGATGTTTCTGCCTCCTCTGTTGTCTTCTGCCTTTTCCTCACAAGACCATGAACAAGTCAGATGAGCATTCTGTGATGCCTCCCAGTCTTCATCCAATCCTACCCCCAACCCCGATGTCATCCCTTTCATCGTCCTCCCTTCTGTTCACCCATGACCCGTATCCAGTTGATTTGGCCCCTTACAGTACATTCTACAATGCCTCAAATTACACCGGGATGTTTTGCCTACTATCTGTTGAAGTGATATGTGTAGACATGATCAGATATTATCCCTTTATTCGTGTATTTCTTTCTCAGGTTTCGATTACTGTTATTTTCCTGAGGGTTGCTTGTTCTACTGTTTAACTTTTTTTTAAAGGTGCACATTTTTTGTAAGTGATGTCAGACAGTCAATGAAAAAAGGTTTTGTAGGAAATATACTACTGTAATATTGACCTAAGCTGCTTTCTGTAGTTGCAAAATGGAAAAAAATGAGTAGAAGAAGAGGATTGGGCAGAAACTTCTGTTGTTGCTTTTGTGTGTAGGTTGAGATGAATGTTGCATAAAGTTATATAAAAGTGTATCCCCAACTCTTGTGGTCTTAATTTTATACAGTGGCGTAACAGAAAAGGAGTCAATTATGATCAGTCATGCTAGTTCCTATAGCAGGTAGGACATCTACCAACATTGTGATGTTGCTAGAAAACACCCTGTTTAAACTATTTGACTTCAGCATTTTAGGAAGTCAAGCATCATGCTCAGTCGCTGTAGCAAAGCAGGCACAAGAGGACGTTTGCTCTTGATGCTGAGAGTGTTTCACAGCATATTTAATTCAGAGCAGGTGATGCTCATTAAATATGCATGCTTTGGCTATTATCTTGGAAATCATATGCCTACCGGAGAGAAGTGGCTGTAACAAGTGTGCGTTCAGAGTTTTGTTCATTACAGTATGTCATACAGCTTTATGTGTGACCATAGGAAGAGAGTAAATACACTGCATCTTTATGAAGATGCCCTCTAAGGTATCATCGCCATCTCTCTCATCACATAATCTGCTGAAATATTAACAGATAAAGAGGAAGGTATACGAAACTCTCAGGTCTGAGGGTTTCTTTTTCCCGCTGATAAGAGATAAAATCTTTTTTTGTACTTAAGGGCATTCTGGACTCGCTGCACCAGCCCACTTGCCCCCATTCTATTAGTTACCCTCCTGAGAGGCAGAGCAGCAGCTGTCCTCAGCCAATCATCCATCACTGTGTCCTCTGGGTGTGGGTGCAGGAAAAGAGCAATGAGCAGCAATCCTATCTGTCAGCCTCCAGAGGCAGTGAGGCAGAGTTCAAGTTGGTAATGAACAGGTTTCACTAAAACTCACTTATAATGGCCTTCCTTTAAATTTTAATCTATTGCTCTTTTACGCTGTTTTCATTCACCAAAACCAAGGTTTTTTTCATGTGGACTAAGTTGCAACCCTGGTGTTGCGAGTTTATCATTATCTTTATGGATAGCAGCATTGTCGCAGCATTGCTGTTGCTGTCAGTTATCACTCAGCTAAAAATGAAAATAAATCATGCATGCCAAGCTCTCAGAACTACAAAGGCTCTTTCTAGTTTATCTGATTTATCTTTTTACCTTAAATGACCAGTATGTGACATTTAGGAGGATTTATTGGCAGAAATGGAATATAATATTCATAAGTATCTTTTCATTAGTGTATAATCACCTGAAAATAAGAATCGTTGTGTTTTCATTACCTTAGAATAAGCAGTTTTTATCTACAGAGGGAGTGGGTCCCCTTCCACGGAGGTTGCCATGTTGCACCGCCATGTTTCTACAGTAGCCCAGAACGGACAAACCAAACACTTGCTCTAGATAAGGCTGTTCGCATTTTTCACAAGTTTTACAGCCACCGTAGTTTCTCCTAAACGCTTGGATGGGGAGGGTGAGGCGAGCGGTATTCAAATGGTTGCAAACTGCAATTTCTCCACTAGATGCCACTAAAGCCTACACACTGGACCTTTAACTTGATTTCATAAAAAAATTATTAAATCTGTTTTACATTAAACCATTGATTAACCGTGATGTCCACTAGATACAGCTACATCACAATCCAGTTGCCCTGCAGCTTTGTCACATCTCCTGGCGGTTCAAATGTCCACCGGAAGCGTTGTGAAGCGGAGGGTCTTCAAGCTGTTATTAGCAGTCACATTTTCAATATAGTTTAGAGTTATCATTTGCATCATTAAACTTTAACACTAACACTATTCATGTTAACTGACAATAGATATTGTCATTTATATACTCTCACAAGTGAATTTCACTCTTTCAGACACAAGAACAGATCTGGAAAAAATAAACCTGCATAAAGATAACGGTGTTGGGAAAAAGCTGCACATGAACTGCAAAAAAGATGCTCTTGTCACTCATATTGTGCATTTGCGGAATGGCAGCAGATCATCTCCAGTAGCTGCAACAGAGTCAAAACTCTCCGTCACTAAGGTTAGTGAGGTCTTCCTTATATCGTTTGTGACATTTTGCAAATGTGGGTTTGAATTCAACTTCTTCACTCATAAAAATGTTTTTGCATGGCTCCAGGGTTTACATTACTGGGCTTATTAGAAGAATTACATTCACTGAAGAATGTGTTTTCTCCAGCTTTTGAAGTGCATGCTTCTGGAGTAAACACATCTGAAGCCTCTAGCGCTACCTAAAGGCTATATATATATATATATATATATATATACATATATAAAATATGCCCACCACTTACAACAGTCTAAATTCTCAGAATACATATAAAATATGTAAAATATATACAATATATGTATATTTATTCTTACATGAGAAGAATAAAACTGCGTGCCTTGTATTGTGTGTCTGATGTCACTGGTGTCATTCTTTCTTTAAACATCAACATCAGTGGAATCTTTGCAATAATGGCACACATTTATCAAACACAATCATCTTTCACAGCAACTGAAGACTACAGCACTCTGAAACACGGAAGCTTTGATTGTCACACTCAAAATTATTAGATATAATTCTTTAACAGATTGTTGCTAACATTTTCTAATTCAAAGTTATTGTATCAAAGAGATATGGCTAGGAATTTGGTCAAAGGTTACCCAACTGTCCTGCCTGGTGTTGTCTATACACTGTCTACACTGACCAATCAATCAATGAATCAGTTCAACTGATCAACACAGTCAGCAAGCTAAGAATGCTGATGGAAATTAGACAACAATCTGATTTAATTGGAGCTTTCTAGCAGAGTTTCAGAAGCAGGACCACACCTCAACCATGCCACTTCCGGCACTTCCATAAATGCCTACCTAACCCATCTCCTCCTCTTCGCTCTCGTATTCTGCACCCTCCCCCCCACCCCATTTTTCTCCTCCTTTTCCTCCTCTCCTTCCACCTCTCCGTAGGGTCCTGACGGGGGTCCGTCGTGCCCCGGTGCTATGACGGATTCCCCACCGAAGCTTCCCCCACACATAGTAGCCTAACAAGCGAACAGCGAGTCAAGTCTCCCACACAATCTTGTTTTATCAATAAATCATTTAAACGTATCCCGTTGATGGTGTGGTCCTTGCTAGTGAAAGTAAATACACAGGAGTCCCTGACATTGGGAGATGACTTTGGGTGTGCAGTCAGGGTTGAACATGAAAAGACATCTGCATACTCTGTGGAACACAGGTGATGACTCCTGTGCTTTTATAGGGGTCCTCCACTGGGCTTTTAGAGTGATGGAGTTAGTGATGGAGCAGTCTCTTCTCTAGGCAGCCTAAGAGCATCCAGCAACAGAGTGTAAATCATTCAAGGAGCCTTAGCTCCATCACACCGAAAAAGAGTGGCCTCATTTGTAAATGAAAACATTTTCGGTATGGATATGGAATCTTTTTTTTTAATGCATATGTGTAGTATTCATCCTCTTTGGTGTGTGGAAAAATGGCAGTGTTTTGAAAGTGATTCCATAGACTTTTATCTTTTCACAGAAGCACAGCTGTCAGGAGCGCTGCCTGATATGACTTTAATCAGCAAATTGAATAGGTGTATCCAGCTTGTCAGAAAAAGGCTCTCACACACTGTAGAGCTCCTGTAGAGGAGTGCCTCAGCTTAGGGCTGAACACAATGAAAGGAATTTACTTTTCTCTGTTGTAGATTTATATGTATTTATTCAGCTCCTGGCTCTGATGCAACCCTTAAAAGTTCCTCTGTTGGACTAATTAGAGCTGTGCTGGCTTATCTTTCTGACTTGTGGTGGTTATGGAAACTTGCCTGGGACACACTATTTCTCACACAGTAAGCTTCTTATTTTCCCTAGATATCACTGCTGATATAGCTGTAATGGGAGCAACAGTAAAGTATTAGCTGTTATATTCTTAATTGCCTGCAAACAGCTTGTGAGGCAACTTGCCCAATGACATGCTGTGAGGGAAGACACAGTATGCCATGGCCACAGTCAGTTCCATGCATGACATTTTTAATTCCCATTTTCAGTGCATCAATATGGAAAGAAAAATGCCTACTGATACTTTGAACCAAACCTTTCTCCATGCTTTAAACCTGACCACACAGCCTGTGTTTTGGCTGTCTTCCCTTTGACACTATATACTGAATTTCCTCAGTAGTCTGTCACTTATTTAAGTTCTATATTTGAGCCTCCAAATCCATTTGACTTGCACATCTTTGGAGCGTGGGAGGAAACTGGAGCACCTGAGTCAAGCCTGTGTGCCAACCATGTGAGATCGTACAAATTCCCAAAGAAGCTAAAGGAAACCTGCGTCCTTTTTGCTGTGACAAGGTAGCAGTAACCACTGAGGTATTATGTCACCACAGTAAAGCTGTATTATGCCGTAACGGATGGAGGACAGTTACTCCTTCTCCCTGCAGTCAGCCATCCCACCTGACTCATTTGCTTGACCTTGACAACAAAGTCACTGTGACTCTAACAGTGTGGATGTAAGCACCCTCGGGAGACATGTGGCTCAACACCACATACACCAATCCACTCAGTAAGAGGCCTCTACCACTGCCTCCCTACGGCCTGCTCATTAGAAGAGGTTGTGTTTGCCCGTGTTGACAGGGTCTGCGGCGTGTGAGCAGGGCATAACTTAACAAAGAAAAAACACTGTGAAGTGTACAAATAGGAGGAGGCGTTTCTTTAATGTCCGTGTATTGTCGCAGCTATTGTTTCGTTCTCTGCTGATCAAAAAAGACCTGACCTAATTATCAGCATACAAACTTACACATTTTGAGTTTATTTTTCAAGACATCTTTACTCTCAGTTCCTAGTTTTTATGAAAGATGCATTTTGAAATTCTGAAAAGATAAAAATCCTATGTGATTAAATATGTACTGCTCTTTGTCTTCATATGATAACATCATGGCAGGTAGACAATTATAAATGTATCTATCTATGTTGCCTTCATTTCCACCATGAGAGAACAAAGCCCTCAGGATGATATGTCCATGGAAACAGTCTGTATCCCTGCAGACCTGCATGGTAATTAGCTTCTTGTTAGCTGTCTTTCTCCAGCATATGGCACATTAAGATTAAATATGCATGCTTTGCTTTGACACTTACCCAATGTCTCTTAAGATGCAACACCTGCTTGTTTGGAGAAAATTAGTAAATGAGGGAAACTGGACAAAGTGACACAGTGACGACTGGCAGAGAGATTAAAACCATAAGAAAATTCAATTCTTGAGTTACATCTTCATTATTTTTCGTGAGCTTGACATTACAGGCTTTGTTTTCTTGTGATCACAGAATAATTATTTTGTCTTTTTAACATCACAAGATTTGATTTGATTTCTCTTGATCACAAAATAAATATTTTATGATTTTTTTTGTCTTTATTTTCTTTTTGTTTTGAGATTTTCTGTTCCCAATGTCAAAGGGTTGTTGTGAAAAGCCTTGTAATGATACATCACAATGCAAGTTGTCCAGGTGTTGCCTTGAATGAGTGACAAATTCATTTATTATATGAACTTGAGAGACTGCTGTCTTGCCAAATGAGCTGTCTTGTTGAGTGTGCAATGAGAGGAATATATTGTGGAGTGCAAAGCAAAACTGGAGCACAATGTGGGCTTGGGAAACAAGGTCAAGGACATTTGTGGAAAGAAGATTTTCCAGATTCCTAATTTGAATGGAACTATAAATAAATAGTCAGCTATAACACCATGCATATTTTATAGTAGATTTAGGCAGACATGTAAACACAAAAAAGTAGCACTTGTGCCCATTTATAATTTGCATTTATGCTCCTTTAATGTCAAAAATACTGACTTTTCTGTTAACAAAAGTACCTTGCATTGCACTCTGCACAGCTTGCTCTACATTAAGTTGTTTTGTTGACCTGACTGTTTAGACATTCAGCTCCTCTGGCTCGCTGACGCTTAGCAACAACAACCTTGTGTGTTTATTTTTATGTGACGTCCTGACGTTGTTTGAATTATTTCCATGGCTATTGTTTTTAACATTTAATTTGCATGTAAGGCACATTTCTACCAAGGGTGTGTATCCATAACATTTTTGGACAGGGGGGCAGCTGGGGCCCTGCGCAGGAAAGAGGTACCTATGGCTCCATAGAGGTGTTGATTTCACATAAAAGAATCAGATGGTAGGTGTCACACAAGCAGTAAAGTGTTCAGTTGAAACTGTTTAGTTTAATATTGGAAGATACAAAGTTGGTCCATTTTATTTTAAGTCCTGTCTGATCAGGCACATACTAAATTAGAAGGAGTGCACTGGGTGTGACTCATTAAATTCCACAGAGGACTAGTGCCAGTAAAAAAAAAAAAAAAAATACATCTTCAGCTCAATCTGAAAATAATATGATTTTCTTCCTATAGCTTTAAGTTTTTTTCAACTTCACCAACCCTGGTCTGAATAGTCTGTATTGGCTCGTCAATAATTCAGCAGCATTGCAACAGGGTATTGTGACTCACTGCAGGAGGCGGCTGGAAACAATTTAAAGCAGTCCGCTGCACCTTACAGGGCTACATGTTGGTAAGGGACTTGTTTGGTTTGTTAAGAAAAGAACACAGCCATTCAAGTATTCAGTTTCCGAATGACACAAATACTCTTGTGGCACCACTAAAGAAGAAGGGCTGGTTGGTTTCTTACAAGCATTGTTCGACATCCTGCGCTCCGAGGGAGCCCTGTGCTGGTGATGAAAGTAGAGGTGTTGTCTGCTCTGCCCCCAGGATGAACACTTCTCTCTACTCAGATCCAGGCATGGTTTGATATCTCCCCTCCACAGCTTTTGATCCTGCTATGTAAGCAGTGCAATATGAGGGGAAAAAGCACTGCTGTGAATATGAAAACACAGAGCGCTGGTGTTTGTTAAACAACAGCAGAAGGTTAAGAATTTCCAGTTTGATAATTACCCCATGATTATTTGCATTTGGTGGGGAGAAAGGCTGCTTTGTATGCAGTAAAACTTATAGAACTGTATGGTATGCATACTGCAGAACTTATTTAGCCTTTATCTAACAGATCACGTCTTGTTCTAATAAAATTTTCATATACTCTCCCTACAGCATTGCACAAAATTATATAGGCTACTTATTTTTTGAAAAGACAGACACCTGCTGTCACAATGCAAATCATGGTCATTTTGAAAGGACGTTATGCAAAATAGTTGACCAATAATAAGACTTCCACAAACAGTCTGTCAATAAAACTTTAAATGATGATTTTTTTTCATACACAACACGACAAAATGATTGTTAGTGTTGAAAGACAACCGCACATGTTGTCATTTTTGTTGTGTTTGGGCACATTCATGATGATCCATTGCAGTTCATTATGAATAAGAGTGATATACAGACCTGTTAGAATTATGAATGAATTCACAGCTGACAATGAAGTTGACCAGCTCTGTGCAACTGTAAGACACATTTGCTGTTGGGAAAGACAGCTCACGCAATGCAAGGGCAATGGCATTTTTGTACTCTCTCTGTTTGCATGGGTATAAAATAGTGATTTAATTGTGGCTCATAAATGTTACCTAACCAGGTGAACAGTAATGATGTGCTACAGTAGTTAAGACTGTCAATCAAATCACTATTTAATGCACACAATGTTATCTAACAACATAAGCATAACACAAGAGCACATTTCACAATTGCCTAATAAATACAGGTGCATATGAATTATGTATCCATTTAGAAATATATATGAAATACCTCCCTTACAAGAAAGTATAGTAACATTAATATAACACAAATAATAACACTAATCATATTAATGCTATATTAACATGGCTAATTATCAGAACACCAATAAGAATAATAGCAGTAAGAAACTGGATCAAACTTTTCAAGATTGCAAAAAGGTTCACATAAAAAAATACTACTTTGACCCAGATTTGATATCCAAGAAAAAAGTACAGTACAGGTGGATGACAGGTGCAACAGAGCCGCTAGCTGACAATAGATTATTTAGATGGTTGGGACATCAGAATGTCATAAAACTAGTCCCTGTGGCTACAAATTGGGCACAAATCCCCACAAAGAAATAGTTTGTAATATTGAGGTCAAGATCACCTGTATTCATATTAGCATCAAACAGCACATGCAAGTCATCCAAGTTATGATTTATTCAAATAAATCATCTAAAGACCAAATTTAGAAGAAAACCATGATGAAAGTACATACAAAACACTGACATCGAATCTATTCTGACAACATTCAGCGATACACGCTGACCTTTGACCTGTGGGGTTGGAGTGCTATTGAAGTCAACTCCGAACACTTGTCACAAAGACACTCTTAGGTTATAACCTTCAATGTTGCTGCTTTTTGGGAGCAACATGTCAGATGATAGTTTCAGAGATTGTACAGTTTGATGAACGAGCTCAAGAGGAAAAACGTTGTTTCCCAGTGTGTGTTAGCAATAAAGTTAGAGGTTGTCTTTTAAAAAGCAATGAGAAATTTAGCGTAATGTGACTTTGCCAGTATGATGCATGTCAACAGTATCTACCACTGAGCCAGTATGCACTATGAAATGCAGCAGTAGTAGTAGTGATAACTTTAATGTCTGATAAAACATACTTAAATAAATTATGAAAACTGAGGAAAAACACTGTTTAACAGCAGACATTAAAACAAACCATGATTGGTGTTTTTAAACGGTCTGTACATTACATAAGAGAAAACTAAAAGAGAACTAGGCTCTTGACAGTTTGAGCATTAAACCTTGTTTGAATCATCCTCTTCTATTGCATGTAATCTCTCCAGAAAAGCTCCTGTGCCCAGTGCTATAATTACAGCTGCTTAACTTATCTGCAATATGCAAACAAGCCCATCTTGATTGCTTGTAATGATCATCATTTTCCACTTAACTGGTAATCGGCTTTTCAGATGTTTTTCATGCAGTAAAAAACTGTGGATTTTAGGTCTCACCAGAGCTCATCTCGCACTGCACCAAATAAAAAGTAAACTCTGTGTGTGAGGACATGTTGTGATGAAAATCATAGGTCAGATCTGAAGTTGTGGAAATAAGAAAAGATAAGATAAGATAAGAAAAACTCCCTTTAACCACTTTGGTAAATCATACAGTATCAAACAAATCAAGTAAGACAAACAAATTAACTTGTGCATTACAATATTGAATGGATTGATAATCATGTGTCAGCCCAAAAGAGTGAAACAAAGAGAGAGAGTTTAGCCCCCACTCACAGTAGTGCACTTTTAGACTGAGGATGAGAGTGGTCATAACGAGATGATGGCCTACGCTTGGATCCCTCTGGGTCATTTAAGCAGAATTAAATGACCATCACTGCCCTCGTACATCAGCTTAATAGCGGGGATTTTCTCATGCACTTAACCCCTCTGTGAGTTTTAAGTATGTTGATAAATAGGAGTTTAGTACAATACCTCTGATATGGAGGTGAGCTCTCAGTGCTACATTATCGAATGCTGAGTAAGCCTAATGACGGCCTTGTACTGTTCTTCGTGTTGTTGCAGCACTTGAGGCTCTCTCCAGGGCCAGCAGTCAAATGGTTAGAGGCAGACCTGCAGACTGGCAAAGTACTCAAATTGAATTTTTCAAACCAGATATACCTTAAATTAGTATCAATCATTTTGCAAGGCATACCAGGGTGTTTAAATGTGTTGAATATGTTTTGTCTACCTTCCAGGAAGCTATTGGCTTAAGTTTGATGCATGAAATAAAATAAGATAAGTAACATTATTGAAGTTCATTCAAATTGAAGAAAGCATCGAGATTAGGGGACCTTCGTTGTCATGGTTACAATAATAAACACGTAGTTAAGGTTGTAGAACAATCGTGGTCATGCCATAAAAAAAACAACAACATTGACTTTGTCATTCTATAAAAACATCACCTGACTTCCTCCTTTGCTCCCGTCATAATTACTACGGCTGCTAGAGGGCTTCGTCACTTAAAAATCAACATATGGTGTTTTGGGGCGCTTGGGAAACAACTGATGCTTTCTCATCATAACAGAATAAAAGCAGCCATGATGTTCACTGTGATCTGCGTATGTCAAGCAGGTGTTTGGTCACACCAAACCGATTTTCATACCAAACAGAATGAATAGAAACCACTGGCTGCCTCAAAGGTAAGAAGTACCTTATTTATTGTAAATAGGAGGTAACAAGAGGATGGCCTTTAACACACAGATGCTTTGGTGCTGATCCGCATTGCCAATTAGTCTACAGGAGCGTACTGGAGCAGGGTCTGTCCCACTGTGAAATCAGTAAGTGCTTGAGGGCTCTCTCGCAGACTTTTTTTAGCCGTTCATCCACACTTTCCATAAGTCTATAATTCTGCTGACTTTGCTTGAGGGTATTATCATTGAGAGATGGCAGGAACAGTTTTCCATATACATAGCATCAAGCACTTTGATCCTTTGTTTCTTCAGATCTGAATAAACTTTCATAAAGTCAGCAACAAACAATACAAATATGAGCCTCATTTTACTGGTCTCTCTGCCCAGGTAACATGTGAAGCCCAAATCTATAAAGCATTTTGAGCCCTTGCACCCCTATTGCATTCTTACGTTTTTGCTGAGCACACGTTTTGTTAATTAAAGTGTGTGAGTGTTCAGTGCTTAGGGCATAGGGGACCCTTTCCCTAAACAAATAAGGGTTCCAATAAACAAAGTGACCCCAAGTTATTAAATTAGTTTAAAAAATATGTTGCTCCTTGCATGCTATCAGGACTGAAGAAGTGGTACTAGTCTCAGCTGAAACTCAATTTGCTTTGACAAATCACCTTTGAGTCGGAGAGGCGCTGCCCTTGCTGGTGCAGGTGAACATGCCCTACATGAAAATACCACCGTGAATTTCAAAAATGATCACTTGAAGCTGAAAGACATCTTCATGACCTCCAAACCTTGAACTGAAAGTTACATTGTTGACAGGATTTTTTTATCACCTGCACACTGACACTTTCAGCTATTTTGAGTAGTTGAGCTGGACTGACAGACTTGGATTTGGCAAAGGGAAAACAGGACCTCTGCTGCTTGTTAGAAACAAAAACTGCACAAACACTCCCAGAGCTGTGACTGCTTTGGTATCTTTATTGCCAGGAGGCAACTTGGACATTCCCTAATCACTCAAACAGCAGTGCTGGAATGGATGATTGACAGCAGGACACCCGTGATACATGTACTGTAACACACCTGTCATAACTGTCTATTTTTATTTCCCTCAGCATTTGTCAAACTCACATTCATGTTTGTACCATTTATCTTTCCTCAACAAAATCAGTTCCAACTGACCTTAAACTAACTTGACCTGAATACTGTAGCCCTTGTTTTGACTACAATTTATTTTACAGTGATTAAGTTCTCTAGCAAGTGGTGAGATAACAATCCTGGAATGATCTTGACACACAGTTTATGTTGGACGAACATGTACAAGAAGAAGAAATGACAGAGGGGGAGTGAAGTATGTCATGAAGACAATTCACTTTTTGCCTCAGGAAAGTCATACACATTAAAATCCTTTACTTATTCTTCTTCACTGTAACCATTAGGCCTATAATCACATAACACTCTAATTACATATATTGTGGGGATAGTATTGGGATAGTAATGATGCAGCAATTACTGCGTGGCAGTAAGTAATTAGAAATCATTTGCATGCCTAGAAAAAAAATACTGCAGTGTAGTGGATAGTTCTGGTCAATTCCATCCACCACACAGATATAATTTAAGTCCCATTATCTCAGTTCAGGTACTGTATACACAGGCATTAAGCCTCGTATTATGTGCAGGTTTCAGTATAGGACGGTACAGTAGCCTTTAGTTTGAATAAGAGCTTTGCATTGTTTGGTTATGTACCACCCATGTGCGCTTCTCAGGGCTAATTGCCCACATCTTTCAGTATGCCTGTGAACATTACCAACTCAAGGATGTGCTGCTTGACACTTAAGCTGTTTGCAGATGGGTAATAAAGTGTGCTAAGCTCATTTGAGCCGTGCCTTTTAAATGTTCCGCTCTGTGCCAGGGGAGCTATAAAACCGCATCACTGCTCATGTGAGACACATTCTTGTGTGGAGCCAGAAATCACTGCTCAGTCTTTCCATCAGATTATTTTGTCCCTGTACGCCTGTAAGATATATTAGAGCATGTACTACAGATGGACGGATGGATGGATGGAAGGAGGGATGGATGGATGGATAAATTGACAGATAGATTCAAATTGTCATTTGATAAATTGTTGATATAAACATATCAATTATAGTCGCTATGACTAATTAAAGGATAGGTTCAAAATATTTCAGGTCTGTCTTAAATCAATAGTCAGGTGTCCACATGTACAATGGAACAGTTTTTGGTCGCTGTCATCATTCTTCCTGCTCATACTAGCCATTAAGGGATCCATTCATAAGGTATTCAATGTATATGAATCTATATTTCAATATAAGTGATGGGGGACAAAATCCAAAGTCCTCGTTCTGTGCAAAATACTTTCCAAAGTTTATCTGAAGTTAATATGATTTCTCAAACTCATACTGATGAAGCCTCACATTCAGTTCAGACATTTTGGAATACATGGAATATTTTTGCACAGAACGAGGACAGTGTATTTTGTCCCCTACCTCCATTAGAAGCATGTTATGAAGGGATCTCTTGACAGCCAGTATAAACAGGAGGAAAGATTACAGCAAGCAGAACATGTTTCAGTGTACACATAGGCATGACTATTATTTTAAGACAGCCTTGAAAAACTGTGAACCTATTCTTTAAAAACTAATCCGCTATGGCTGATACCTAATCAGTAAATTATTTTTGGACACTCAAGATTTACCATACTGTATAGTGTAAAGGCAAAATGAAGACATAATTGCAGAGGAAAGTGGAGAAATGGTCAGAGCTGTTTCCAGATGGAAACAAAGAGAGCTTTATAGCCAAATGCTACAAAATCTTCAGAAACCAAATACCAACTATGCTCCTTTATTGCTTTAATAATGCACTAAGAGCAGACAACCACAATCATTAAGAGAGGCAATAATATCAGTCATCCCAAAAGAGGGCAAGGAGGGGAAGGACTGCAGCTTGTTTTCTCTACTGAGCACATTGTTCACTTCAAAATTGGTTAAGAAGTCAAGATACAGTATCATTATAATTCCAGAACAGGATGACCCAGACAACACAGATTTTAATATAACAAGCAAAAAGACGTGTCACTGATAATGTGATTAAGGAGAATATTAGTGTTTCTGTAATCAGCTTGTATACAAAGGAATTATCTACCTTGTACTGTTAATCACTTTCAAGAAAGATACTGTTAGGTGCTTTCAAAGTCTGTATCCCTCGCCCAGTGCCAGTATGAAGATTAATGGACATCTTTCTCAGGTTATGACCCTGGAAAGAAGTTGCCTCCAGGTCTGCCTGCTTAGCTCTGTCCTCTTCTCTTAGCTGTTTCTTTTATGGAGCCTTCAGCCTTTTATTGGGGTGAGTCGATACTGCATGTGAACTCATGACCAGCGTCAGACACAATCTATAAATCTTACAGTGTCATAACATAGCTGTCTCATATTGTGTTTGGCTGATAGGCAGGCTAATGAGTGCCAGTATTTCTTGATTAGTATGTCTTACTGTATATCATGTCACCTTATTTACTTTTTAATGCCTGTAGCCCACTCACCTAGGCTACACAGACCAACCAGCAGCATCAGTTTTCTTGCAGGGAAAAATTTATAATAAATGATTTTGTTAAATCTGTTGGCTCTGGTTGTTTGAGTGAGCCTCTGATGAGTCATAAATAGTGTTTAATTCAAGACACTGAATTTACATAATTAGTTTTATGCAGTGCCACTCTGAGTCAGCAGCTATGTTGTCTTCCATATGAAGGAAGCTGGCACATTACTTGTGGACACCAACCGCAGATTACGGTCAGCTACTATTCCGAGTCTTAATGCCACAGGGAGATCATTACTATAAGTGAACAGTGATCAGAAACATTTCTCATATATTGGTGACTATGATTATATGAAAGGAATGTTTGGAACAATTTTGTATTAATCACTTAATGGAATTCACTTCACTTTCTGAAACTATTTTTTGTTGGGGACTTCAAAGACTACACAAAGACTTTGTGTCTTTTATTTACTTAAAGTTCAGTTTCCATTGAAGCATTTCATCACTTCAGATACACTTTCGAAAGTATTTTGGCATAGAATGAGGACTGTGGATTTTGTCCCCCATCACTTATACTGGAAGTACATTAGGAAGGGATCTCTTAAAGACCAGTATGAACAGGAGAAATGATTACAGCAAGCAAAACCTGTTTCACTGTTCATATGGGGACCTTACTATTGTTTCAAGACAGACCTGACAAATTGTGAACCTATCCTTTAAAGAGAACCTATTATGCCCTTTTTCAGCTCTATATTTTTATTCTGGGATTCCACTAGAGTGGCTTTGCATGATTCACAGCTACAGTAATTTAGCTTGGAAAATAGCGATATGTGAATATTGGATGAATTTACTGTTTATCAGACCACAGATGAGACAAGAATTAGGTTGGAAAAATGATATACGCCATCAGAGCAGTTTTGGGGGGCCGGGCCTCACTGCTTACTGTACAAAAACACACAACTTTTATAACTTTATTCACTGATTTCCTTCAAGTAACTAATTAACTTTCATTCACAACCTTGAAAGCACTTTCTGCGAGACATACTGAACAACCTCCAAAAACTTGAAGAGTAGTAGAGCAAAATAGTCTCGCAGAGGCAGACCTATCTCCACACTTCATTTTAGCGCTAATAACTCAGAAAAAATGAGCGGGTGGATGGACGCGTCCCTGTACTCTGGCACGCTCATAGCCTCTCTGCCAATGACAAATGTGTGCCTTGGTTACGTAACCAAGGTATGGGACAAGATGGTGGAATTCCAATGAGGTGTTGGAAGTGGTGTCAGGCAGTGTTTTCTGAGAGAAGACCTCCCTTTGGCACAGACTTTTCAGACCTTTTGCATGCACAAAAATGCTATACAACACAATCAAGGGCAGGGAAAACTCGAAAAAGCATAATATGGCCTCTTTAATAACAAACAGCTATCAATGACAACATTACATTACATCATCAGTTACTGCACGTTTTATAGCCTCAATTGCCATTTTAATGTGTTACATTAACATAATGCAGTCACAATATGGGTCAATTTCAAATATGTCTAACAAGGCCTAACCTAAACAACCAATTAGGTTGGTTGTAAGTATCTTCATTCCAAAAATGATCTGGCCCTTTCTACAGAAAGGTTAAGTTTAGGCAACAAAAAGAACTTGGTGAAGGTTACAGGAAGATCATGGTCAAAGTAAAAGTTGGGAAATCATGGGCATCATGGTTAAAAGCATGCACTGTTCGTACAAGACTGGATATGAACATAAATCTGGAATTATACTTTGCAAAGATACACATAATCGTATCTTTGAACCTACACAGAGAATGGTGCTATGGGTAATTGTAGAATGCAGGGGCTAGAAGAGGAGCCGACGCGCACACCTCCCAAAACTCAACAACACGTTGTGTTGATCAGAGCGTCAAGCAAGCTGATAGGCTGTTCCAACTCCCGTCAGGAGGAAGATTTGAAACAGAGAAGAAAATTGTTAAGTTGTATGTACAAGTATGTAATACACAGCCAAGCTAACGTTTCCAAATGACCCTCATGCAGCCCGGTGAAGCATGTTTCAGCATTAGGACATTTTGCTACGGTCAAACTACAACATCATGCAAAGTCAGGCCACTTCCGCCTTTGCTACTTACTGAGGACAATAATTACTCACAAGACCACAAGAGGTTGCATCAGGCATACTGTATAAACATAGACTATTTTAGGGGTTTAAACAACTGACCAGTGCTGTTGTTATTAGCCATGCCAGTGACGTGGCTGAAGGGATGGTAATGTTGGTCTGTCAGTCTGACAGACCAACATTACCATCAACCATTTTGGTCCACACTGTATTTTTCAACAAATACTGGATTGCATTGCCATGATCATGAATTCTGTATAGACATCCTACTTATTCTGGTGATCCCCTGACTTTTCCTCTAGCCCCACCAGCAGGTTGACATTTTGGGCTTGACAACTACTGCCTGAATTGTCATGAATTCAGTGACCCAGAGGATGAATCATAATGACTTTGGTGATCCGCTGACTTTTCTTCTAGCACCACCAGCAGGTGAAGACTTATCCCAACTTATCCTGTTGCAGCTAAATTTTGTGCAGACATTCAAGGTCCCCAGAGGATATATCCAAATCAGTTTGGTAATCTCCACCATGAGGTTGACATGTGGTTTTGAGTGAAATGTCTCAACAACTGTGATGGATTACTGTGAAATTTAGTACACGTTCATGTCCCCCCTCGAGATAAACTGTAATGCTTTTGGATGATCTCTTAGCGTTTCCTCTAGCGCCACCATCAGGTCAAAACTTGTCCAATACTTTGGCATATATCTGCAAAACTGATGACAATCCCAGCAGTCTCAGCTGTACTTTGTGTTTTGTCCTACGTAACAAATGTTAGAATCATAACATGCTAAACTAAGATGTTGAACATGGTAAATAATAAACCTGCTAGACATCAGCAGGTTAGCATTGTCTTTGTGAGCATGTTAGCATGCCGACTTTAGCATGTTGCTCAAAGCACCACTGTGCAGCCTCAAAGAGTTGCTAGCATGACTGTAAACTCTTAGTCTTGTTCTGGTGAGGACAGTCTTGCATCCAAGCTTGTCTGTTGCTTACTTTCTTAGCACTGCTCCTTTCTGGAAGCAGTACCTGTCAGTATAAAAACACGCTGCCAGGCAGAACTCTAAGTGTTTTCTACTATGAAAAGAATGATTCTGCCTGACGTAACTGTAATTGTAAAGAGCAATGAGACTCATTTTAATCAGGTGTCTAAAGCTGCTTTGTTCAACTTTGTGTGGGCAAGGACAAGTAATGCTTCCATAATCCATAACAGCTTTTGATGCTACACAGTGATACTATAATAATATAATAATAAAACTTTATTTACAGAGCACTTATCAAAACAAAGTACAAAGTGCTTCACAACAAGAGAAATAAAGATACTGGTGTATAATACGTCCTAAAGTAGAAGGCCACAAGCGATATGTTTATGTGACTGTCGTTTCTTTTTTCAGTTTTACACTGCTCAGAAAATCCAGCATACAAACTGGTATTCACTAAGCCCTTATATTTGTATGTGTATATCTCAGAGTAATATTTTTTTTTTAATTAGTATTGCACAAGGACAAACATACACATGCCCATAAAGGAACAGAATAACAATACCATACATATATACAGTATGTACAGTACATACATATACACACTCTCTTACACATACTTATTTGTTCGATTATACAGACAAAAAAATTACATATTCACCTTTAATAGACCTTCACCATTCTCCATGTTATATTTAACTCCAGCCTTTACCCTGACTCAAAGTATCTGTTATTAAATTCTGTTATTTCTTCTTATTATTATCCTTTTCAAAAACCCACTGATACTTTGTTCAATGTTTAACTGTTGTCTTTTTATATCTTAAATATATATATGCTTTTCCCATCATAATGATCATCATTCATCATCCCATAAATCACCAAACATTATAGTTAAGGGTCAACTGTAAGTTTGAGTTGTAAACAAAGATCCAGTGGTTCTCAATTCAATTTTAATCCAAAATAATACATGAAAATCTGACTCCTCTTCCTCCCCACAAAATCTACATAAGCCGCGCTGTTGAATGCTCCATTTTTAAGCATTTTCCTAGTAGGTAAATAACTGTAAATTAGTTTAAATTGTAAAATGGAGACATCAAAGGTACTTGTGTAAATGCATGTAAAAACAAATCCTCCCATTTTGACTGAATAGCTACCAGTGCAGCACATGCTGTAATTGAATTTAAAATTGAATACAATCAAACAAAGGGTTGTGCTCTTAAAATATGAGTCATGATTTCATGGACATGTCACTTCATATTGTGTTTGCCTCATGTGATGCACCCCTCTGTGTATCTCACCTTCTTTGACCCATGACTAAATATAAACATCTCCTCCAAAAATCTCCCTCTGACAACAACGTTCACTGCAACCCAAAAATGAATTTAAACCATGAAACATCAGCTAATGGTGTTGGCACAGTTATAGATAAATAGATGATACTTGGAGGGAAGCCTAATTGTATTACAGCTTTGATGTTATAACTCTAAGAATTTCATGTTCTCAAGCCACTAATTTCATTACCCTGAATCAAAGAGCACACTCACTGAGCACACGATTGACATGAAGTTAGAGAAAATTAGAAGTTTTTTTTCCCAGTCTAACCATGGCGACTTCACTTCATATTTATCCCAACATGTGGCCTAAAGCATCAGCAAGCAAACACTTCAAGTAGTGATAAGTAAAACTAAAAGCAAAAAGAAGTGCTCTTATAAAGCAGAGGAAGTGTTTGATAAAAGATTAAATATCACATTACTCTTTCTAGCAGACACATCAGGAAATAATTAAGTCTCTTTAAAGCTTTTCCTGTGTCTGTGGAGAGTGGGTGCTTCTCTCCCACTCTTACATTGGAAACCAGAATCTTTTTATTAGTGCATGCACAGTATGTATTGGATTGAGTCTCATTAAACATTGGTGCAGAAGCATTTGGCTAGTAAAGACAAACAGACAACATCCTGCTGTAGAGCAATAAATAATGACACAAGGCCGATGGATGATAGGACTTAACAGCACAAAGGACATTGAATAAAATATGAAAAATGAATAATAAATGTGCAAATACACATACAGCGATCAATCACTGTGCATTCAAGTCTGCTCAGTGTGTGAGAAATGTTCCTTTCCTCCACAAATTCAGTATTTATATCCATCCCATATTACATCACACAGTGCATTGCATCTGCAGAATTGTACTGAGTGTTTGACCATGCATTGGTCGAGTGTACTGAGAGGTACTTAAGAGTGACTGCAATAAAAAGCTTCAGTATGATATGAGAATAGAAGGACACAAAACAATAGAGGCAGCAAAATGGCACAGTGTGCAGGCCTCTGCAGATGTTGTAAAGTAGTCCAAAGCTTGTGTAAGTACCATAATAAATAGGAAGATAATGGTGACGTATGTGTGATAGTAACAGGTTTACAGTCAGTACAGTGGTTTGGGAAGACTAGTGCAGACGCAGTGTTGTGATAAACACAAAAATCCACCTTTGCCATTTTATTCAGCTTCTACTTTTATCTTTCTCCTGTTAGTTGTGCTCACTGTAAGGCTGCTGGCAAGGGGAAGTTAGGAATTAGATAGCTTTGCAGCAGCACCTCTCTGTGTGACCGTCCTTTACGTACAGGATTTCTCAGCATTATGTAACATGTGCTTGTATGTGTAACCTTGAGCCACAAGGGAGCAGTTTGTGAAGTCTGTCGACTTAAATTTAGAGCTTTTTCCATACTAGGAAGTCAGTATTTAGTTAGCAGGCAACCAGTTTTGACTCACTACCAAATAGTGTGAGATACAGTACAGTAACTGTGTGCTGTCAAAGTCCAAGTAAATTAAATACAGTTAATGGAACTTCTTAACAAATCACTGTCTGCAATTTTCCTTTTCAAGCCTCAGTGCCATTTCAAATGACTTCCTGCATCTCATTTTGTGCAAATTATTTCGCTATGTGCTGGAAGATCTCAGTGTGACTCTTCCTTCATTGCAACTCCCCTTGAACAGCTACAAAAAAAAGTTCCAAAGTTAGAAGTTGGGGTGCTTTTCATGTTTTGTGATTCGTCAGCTTAGAAAATGCCTGGCCTCGAGGATTTATTTTCACTAAATGCTATCAGTTGAAATTACATTACATAGTGTAACAGATTTAACATTAGTTACCAAGGAGGGAGAGAAAAGCATGCATTTAGATTGCAGTTTTAGAGTATCCAGAGAGCAGTTATTTTTAACGTGAACTGGTTGTGGCATTTTTCAGTGCTTTTATTTAACATTACAAAGAACAACCTGAGATAGCAAGACCCATTGCTTCTAGCATAAGTACATTGTCTGTCTGCCCTACTCTGCCTCTCTCCTCTGTCCTGCTGTCTTGAAGAAATGCTCTGGGGAGTGCAAAAAAACAAAACAATTCTAACAAGTCCTCACCTTTGGCACCAGAAGGAAATATCAGATGCAACCTCACAAGATAATTGTGTCTGCAGTCAGAAGCAGGTGGGGGTGGGGGGCTTTCTCTGAGCTGTTTTTGGACTCCCAGACAGAGCTGTAAGCCAGCCTGCTCAGCTGTAATGGTCTTCGTGCTTGCCTGGCTGCCCTTGGCATTAGACGCAGACCTTTATTACCCTGCAGGAAGCCGATTCATTATGGCCACGCTTCTCTCCTCTGCAAACTTTCTATCCCCCCCCCATTATCAAAGATTACCAAAGAGAGTTCAAGGGCTGAACCGTTCTGATGATGTAACATTTCTCAAATGAGCCGGGACGCCAGTCAGGCACATCTCCCACTAGAGAAAAAATATTGACTTATTTTTCCAGGGTTGGGTGGCAGCAAATTAATTGAAATTGTGTTATTTGTTGTTTTATAAATGAAAATGACTTTAGCGACAATACATCCTAACACAACGGGTTGTCGTCTCAGATTAATTGGAACTTGGGAATTAAGTGTAGAAGAGATCAATGATACCAGGTGACGTCATCTTTGTAACCATGGGTTACTGCTACTGCTGTTATTTCTGTGTAACTATTTTTGTAAAAACATTAATCATCTCTGGTGTCTGTTGCTCAGTGAGTCATTGGAGGTGGTGTCACTGGTGAAGAATCACCAAGCAGGAATCATAAGAGAGTGACTAAAGATAGACCGTTAGGAACATCTCGCTAACAAGATAACAACTGATTTCCCTGACATTTTGAAGGAATCAAAGGCCGCCTGGCAGAGAAAAGTAAGACTGCAGCATGGTGCGGAAGAGAAGTTGATGCTATGATAAAAACTACACAGAGATATACATATATATATATATATATCTATATATATATATATATAGATATATATATATATATAACTTTGCAAAATGATTCTCTCTATGAAATCACAATGGTGTACTATATGGAATGATGTCAGTCTAAAACAGTGGGTACTCTTACACAAAACAAACAAACAGGGGAATTATTAATAGTTTTGTCACTTATTGTATAGCTTTTACTCTTGCTGACATATTTTAATTAGTTTCTTGTTGACGGGGAAAAAAAGGTTATTGATACTATGAGCGACTATAAGCACCAATGAAGTAAGTGTTTAAAATGTACATTTAATGTGATGTAACTGAAATTCAAAATCCAGCAGGAGTGTTCCTTGGCTGAATTCATGTATTGAGAAACAGATATTTGATAAATATTCAGCTAGGAGGGTACATAGCTGATGTAATGATCAGAGAGAGCAGATCTCACACTCGCTTGTTGCTGTCTGTTCTCGCAGCCTCTGATTAAGACAGATAAGGAGCTGGAGGTCCTGCGTTACACTAACAGGATTTCCAGTCAAGCCCGCTAAATTGTAAAACCTTGCAAGTCTGGACAGACCTGCCACAGGGGAGAAGAGCTCCTTATTCAAACTCATCACATTTTTCAAAAACCCATGATCTAAGCATTTCGGAGATAAGAGGTCAGCATCATCTGCAGCACTGTGTTTAGGCTGTTAGAGATTGGTGCAGCAAATGCAGAAACTAGGAAGTCAAGCCTCTAGCAATACAAACAGAGATGACAACTTTTAAACTGTGTGTGCAAAACAGTATGGTTAACTTGTGTTTTTATGTGTATTTATTAACCTCCTCTTATCAAAGAAATGTTTGGTGAGCGTATGCGCTAAGAACACTTCAAATTTGTATTCATAGATACACTCACTCCACAGAGCAGCTCCTCTACAGCAGCTGAGATTAAGGCCCGCTGTTTCCTCAATACAAACAAAATCACATTTGGTATGCTTTTGTCAAATACAAACACACTTATTACATTTAAAGGCATGTATCCACGATCATCAGGCTTGCAGGTCACAGTGTGAGCAAAATATGCAATCTGAAAATAATCCCATAACACTGGCGACCAGTTGCAGCAACAGAGCATTGGGGGACAGTGAATCAAGTTGTGCAAATAGTTTGATTAGTTCTACTTGCCAGCCTGCATGCACAGAGCTGTGATTAAAGCCAATGTGGTACTTAGTTTTGGTCACAAACCCATGATTTCTGCCAGTAAGAAAACCTTACCTTAACAACAATATGTTACTGCTCTGTTATATATAGACAGGATATTTATCAAGTCTGACATTCAAACAGAATGCATTTGGCAGACAAAACACATCAACTAAACATGTTTCCTGCAACGGCATTAATGTGCTCTCACAATCTATATAATCTTTTTCACTCAAATGTGGTTTGAGTAAAGCTGGGTCTAACCTAACGTATAGTTCTGTGTTAAGATGTTATGGCGTATAGCTATGGAGCCTCCACACATAGCGGCCAAAGCTACACTGTAGCTGATGTGTGCCTCTTCAAAAATCTACATGTTGGGGCTACGGCGGTTATGGAGACACTAAGTGAACACTGCAAGAACCGTGATTGGTCAGCTTAGGCTGCTTGTGTTTCTTCCCACAAGTTTCTGATGCCCCTGGTTATCGTTCAAAGTAAGTTAAAGTAACAGTATTCTCCTTTTCAGTAACACACATCTAACAAAGCCATCTGCACTGCAAACCTGCTCATCTCCTCTTTCTCTCTCGCAAAATAGAACTTACCTGGATATGACTCCACTTAGATAACTGCATGCATAGTCTGCTGTCCCAAAGTAAATGAAAGAATGTAAACACAGTTACTGTGGGCAATATAATTAAATCACAAGTATAAATCAAAACCGACAATGTAGTTATCTACGGCTTAAGGCAAAATGGTGCTTTAATTCTTTTTTCAGTATTAGAACACATTCCAACCAAACACAGAATATATCACTGAAAAAGATACATATTTTCTCACCTGACACACAGTGATTACCATGTAGGGATTTACTATTCTCCTCTCAGCCAACTCCAATGTAGTTAACAGTGTTATTGTATAATAAGATGTGAGGTGAATTTTGAAACCTCTAGCTGCTCTATTAGGTCAGTTTCAAAGTTTCTTCTTGAAAAGTTTATGCAAGGAACTTTACAACAGTCTTGCAGAAGAGGTCAAGTGGAATGTGCATTTAGAAACTGAGCCATAGGCTAATTAGAAAGTCCAGATTGATGGCATGCACTTTAACCATGAGAAATAATTGCTTGTCATATCTAAATTGATTAATGAAAGACCTCAGAGAAAATATGAATGTTTTTTTCTTTCTTTACTGATTAGAAAGTGAAGATGTTATTTAATTGGGCCATGGCAAGATAGGGGAAAAAAATGAAATCTCTGAACTACTTTACCAGAAGATTCTGGTTGTGCATAATGTGACACACTAAAACACTTAATGATTACAACAATTAATCAGTTTTAGACGTGCTTGTGTAAAACAAGAGGGAGATCTCCTTTCGCGACATATTCTGGTGCAGATAATTTGTTGTTTTTTTTAAACAATGAAACATGCACTGTGTTAAAGGGCAAGAAAACGGAATAGGCTGGAGAACTTTTCATAAACTGTTGCCTTTTGGACTAGAATAACACATTTCTACTTCCCTCTGCAGTTGCAGAGGTGGCCTTGAAAGACAAGGCTGATTTCTCCTCTTGCCTCCTGGTTAGACCAACCTTGAGCTGCCTGAGGCACTGGCTTGTGCTTTGTGCTCCCATTTTCAACAATAAAGCTGGTGATGTATATTAAATGACATAGGTCTTCATAAGTGTCATTGTCTCACTGGTCTGATGAAGACTAATATCTGCACTCCTTTCACCAGCTGTGGCTTTCTCTTTTATCGCTGCAGGGATACTCTGAGAAGTGCATGGGCAGCAATGGAGTAAAAAAACAATAGATTCCACATGTGGAATAAAAATGACTCAGCTGTCTTCGAAAGTGTCTGGGGTCAAGGTAAGTACATATGAGCAGGCCCGTGCATATTTATCTGAGCAGAATGTTATCTGTTATCTGTATCTGTAATCTGTTAGGATGCTCCTTCAGGGACTTAAAATAACATCCAGTAGAGGTCTGAGTGGGCATAAGAAGCAGATACTTTGTTAAATGCAGCATGTCAGTGGCCTGGAATAAAATTACTGTTATTAATTGGTACAGTCATATGATGTCATTAACGTCTTACAGTATCTGTTTATTTCCCTCTTGCTTACAAAATTGAATAAACATGTTATTAGACATTTCCACATGAACACTTGGATGCTTTAACTGGCCTGTCTGTTAAATTGAAATGAAGCTCTAGAGTAAGTTCAGTCAGGAAGACTAGACTTCCTCACGCTTAAGGCGTAGTTATTTTCACTCCTCTCAAGCATGCTCACTTACATTTCCTGCTGTCATTATCTGGGGCTGTCAAATCGGGACATCAGCTGCTCCATCAGCTGGTCTCATCTATCCAATAGCACAGTGACACACCTTCATTGTCACATCCACTTCAATTCCCTAGCCCCTTACCCTAACCTTAACCATCACAACTAAATGCCTAACCCCAACCCTTACCCTCACCCTAACCATAACCTAATTCTAATTTAAGTAAAAAACTGCTTACAAATCCTGCTTACTTTCTCATTCCACACATCTGGAGCCAAGTTCAATTAAACCAGACTCTCTTTGAGTTACCTGACTTCCCTGAGCCTAACATTGGTGATCCTGAATAACTGCTATCATGAAGCTGGTTATCAACTGGCTCTGTTAACTCCGGGATTTCCAATCCAGCTAGGAGCGTGTTCTAATTACATACATCATCATCAGAGCCACAGCTATAAATAAGTGTGGGAATTACTATATATGTCTTTAAAATAGAGTGAGTATTTTTGGCTTTTTTGTCCAGTGATGAACAAACTATTATGAATATGTGATGGACATTATTAAGTTAAAAATAATGTAAGACTGTTTCTGCTGCCAAACCAGAGAAGAGAGGAGAAGAAAGTAGTTAATGCCTGACGAGGTCTATCTGACCAAAATGTTGCATTTATAATCATGGGAGCTAATTAACAGTGAGTGTATTATTTTTCTAATAAAAGGTTAGCCGTCCAACATCCAGGTTACCATGGTGATCTACCCTGGTTAAAAGTGAGCCAGCTTTGTGATATCGGAAAACCTGAGCTTTGTTAAACGTTTTTTTTTTGTGTGTCAGTCTGTTAGGTTGTATGTATTGTTTGTGACCAACAGAATTTCCCTGAGGAGACATTAAAGCCAACCTTGAACCTTAACCCTTGGGTCAGCTGACATCAATACAGAAAAAGCACTGATTTGATTTCACCTCCACAACTGATGTTAAAGGGTGGTGCATTTAAAAAATACTGCATTGCAGATTAGCCTGAATACTCACAGTTAAGGTGACCGCAGTGTGATGGGCTGTACATAGTTTGAGGTCGACATAATTTTTGCTGAGTTTAATTGACACAGTGAAGCAGGAAGCATCCTCAGGGTCAGTGGGAAAATGTAAGAATGTGTCTCAAGGCCTCTCGTATGTTGTAAATCTGACAAGAGGTGGACTGCGCAGCCATTTGACCCTTGGACCTGCTTGATGAGAGGGTGCTGTGCAGGGTTTGGTCTGGGGAATAGAAGCACACATTGTATAAAGTTGATGTAGTGTGTTATAAGAGAAGCCCAGTGTGAGGTCGTCTGACTTGCATTCGCATTAAGTCAATATATATGGAGGCAGGGACGTTCCATAACATCTTGGATGTTGTGTCCTTCACCATTGTTTTCAAGCTGACCGCACCATCTGTCACTGTACAAAAAGCTTGTACAGCGCAATGACAGAAACACGTTGCATGTCACCAGCATGTCTGCGCTGCATTTAATTCGTTTCACTTTACTTTTGGGATGCTGTAGGAGAAATCTACTCTTTTTGACCCCAGATTTTCTACACATTTGACACCAAACAACAGTGCACAACCATCGCACACACCACTAAACTTTGCTAGTTGCACTAACACTTTAATGAGGGAGATTATTTTGGTTCATTGAAATGTCAAAGCGTGAACCGCGACAAGCCCATTTACATGTCCCGTGGCCTGGCAAGGAAACTATCCTTGGCTTTGACTTGACAGGGTCAGCCTGCTTTGGCTTTGTCTTCTCTTGGGACATCATTAAATTCCTGTTTCCAGCACCTGAACCTCTTTTAGGCATCTGATCACGTTCCTCCCTATCTCCCTGAGTTGTAATATGATGTCCTCTTTCCATGCCCTGGCTAAATTTTTAAAACATAAAGTTTCTCTGGTCACTTTTTATTTAGCCATGTATGGAGATCAGGCTGTGTTGGATGGCCAGCTGACCTTTTCAAATCATCACAGGGCTTGGCCTAGATTGTGCCACTTAGCTAAAACAACTAAAGAATGGTTCAAGACTCACCTGAGCCAGCTTTATTAAAGAGGAAAGTCTTAAGCCTACTCTTAAATGTGGAGATGGTGTCTGCCTCCCGAACCCAAACTGGGTTATGACTAGGAGCTATGACTTCCTGAAGTCTTGTCCTCACTGTGACTAAGCAAAGTGGCTGCTGGGTCCAGCTTCATGTTGAACAGCCAAGTATGTGAGTGGTATCAATCTTCTCATCTAACTCTTGGCAAGAACACTAGTAAGTGTATTTAAGTGTTGAAGTTATCTTCTAACAGTGATGGTTCTTTGAACCCGAATTTGCTTTTGACCGGCAAACCTGTCTCAGTTGTTGACAATTCCCTGGACAACAGTGTACACATATCAATACGTCAATTCGGTAAATTGATTAGATACACATAGATGTGATGACACAGCGCTCCCTTTGTGTTGTCTTTTGTTCTGCAACAGTACTGTCAGGCACGTTGACCTTGACCAGAAGAAAGATGGAAGGCAACAAGTTGTGTCTTCCATTTTAAACATTTACCTGGTGATGTTATTCTGAGCAACTTTCTAAAGGACAATTGAGCAGAAGACATGGCTTTTGATGGACACAGTGTCAGAACCCTGTAATTTGTGGCAACTTTCTGCTTCGTATTTTCAACCTTCAAATGTAACTCAGACCTACAGACCTACAGTCACCTTTACAAGCCGCCAGTGAGTTAAAGTGCACATCATTATTTGAAACTGTTGAAGGTGGGTGAAAAAAAAATCAAACAAAAACATGTTTGATAAAATCAAACAAAAACATGCTGGGTAAAGATCAATGGATAAAAACATTTTACAATCTCTGCAAAGTACATTTTCTTGAGTATCTGACTAATTGAGGAGCAGGAAAGCTTCAATTCCAGCTGTCAGTCATCTGTACCCCGATTGCCACTGGCTCAGAGAACAGTTGAGGGACAAATTAAGTGCATTTGGTGTTTATCTTCACATTTCACAAATGCAGCTTCAAAAGCCAAAAAGTGTGCATGTGTGAAATGAGGATCTCAAGTTCATCTACTAGAATGAGGCTGACTGTTCTTTTTTTTTTCTTCAAACATACTGAGGACTGTCTTCCTTTTCACCCTTGCCTTTGTTCTACATGTCATATCACGCTTGACTTTAGCAGAAATACATAAGCATTTGTTACATCTATTGTCAGGGTTTCAAGGATTTTGTCTTTTCTCCTTTAGTCCTACTGTTGGAGTCATAATACTGTGCCTTTGTTAATGCTGAGTGATGAGAGCTTTACACATCAGCTAAACACCTGAAATGTAAAAAAACAAAAAAAAGTGTGTTTATGTGATTAAGCCATTACAAAACGATATTGTTCATGTGTGTTAAATTGACAATAATGAAACACTCAGCAGGATGGATACTCAGATTTGCTCAGAAATGCATATAGTGGGCTCTAGAGATGGATTTTACCAGAAAATATAAAGTATTAGAGAATGGTGAGTGAGTGTTGGGGGACTGTTAAGGGAAAGTAGCTATGGTACATATCCTTACAATATAGTTAAATGTGTACTACCCTTTCTCCATCGAAGGAACATTATGTTACTCTTCAATATCAGCCTTTGTTTTGCAGTATATTTATCCTGACGCAGATAACGCCTCTCTCACAGCTATATCCAGAATTTCTTTTGCTCTTCAAACCAAGCCAAGATAAGATTTTGTGCTGGATTTTGTCTCCAATAAATGGATGGGTCCAAACAAAATGCTACAGGGATGCTTAGGTAATTGTTTTAGCCGATCTGTGGCAGTGCTGTATCTAGAGCCATCTTCTGTGTCAAAACTGCGACTGCTGACCACAGATATGGCACAGTGCTGTACGTCTCATCTCGTGATCAGACTGATTTCCTCTGATACCATTGTCAGATGCTCCAGTATGTGCTCAGCTTGTCCTGTTTGTGTACTGGAGCATGATAAAATGGGATTGTACCTGTGATCCTATCTGTTTCTCTTATTGTAGTCCTGTTTCCGTGTGGATGCAGCATTTGACCTGAGGGCTGATGATTATAAAAGAAAAGGCACATCGCCAGTGGGAGCTTCTTTATCTCTCATCAGTTCCATTCGGGCACTGAGATATTGTACCGGGCATTTGAGAGGTCTAATGACTATGTGCTAATTAGAAAGCAGACAGAATGTGGCAGAGCAGGTACAGGTGAAGGAGAAGTACGGTGGACGCAGGAGGACTGCAGGGCTTTGTGAAAAGGTCATGCGAGGCAGCTGTGTACCCACTGTGAAGGATAGTATATGACACAAGGACAGAACCAGTGACCCAACACTCACTGAGTGTCCTGACACTCCACGCTCTGCTTGGCATACCTTTCATACGACACACCTGGTTTCTGACCTGCTTTCATATCAGCAAATTGCAAAATGACCACTTCATTTCAAAAACATTTGTTAAAGCTGCACATGGAATTTTTTTTTTCAGCAGGACCAATTCCCTTGATTGCAGTGACAAGCAACTTTGAAAATTGTAAAATTCATTGCCCAGCATAATGTGATTAAAGTAAACTCCACACAGAATTTTCATGCAGAGAAGTACAGATGAAGCAAACACAGTGACGCCACAGGTACTTGGGACTGCAGCCCTAATTTGTGATTCTGTCTGATGAGTCTGGAGTATTTTTGCATTAAAACAGGCCTAGCGTAGCTTCAAAGATAAAGTACCAAAAACTAACCATTGTATGGAGTAAAAAGTACATTCCATTTTAAAAAAGTAAGTTACAGTTCCACAATTATATGCATTTTAAGCACTGATGGGCTCAGTGGTAATCAAACCAATAAATCTGGAAGTGCACCTCCTGAGCTGTTCATGATGTTGTTTGATTCGTTGTGAAAATGGGGAAAGGACAGAGGCAGGATATTTATTATCCATGGGGATTCAATCTGTGAAGATGAGAAAGCGTTTGGTGATTTCATTAATGAGTTTTGTTGCATTGAGTGATCACAGTCAGAGGGTCTCCACAGTCAACAATGGTGGAAAATGTAATTACTCTGAAAGTAATTATTCATTCGTGCTTCGCTTGAAGGATAACTTTGAAAAGATGGTGGTTGCCTGATGGTGGTTGATGCCCTTGCCTTGAGTTATAACGGTACTGTCAGCTGATGCTAGAAGGGATCACCCAAAGACATTTTTTACCATTGTGGAAGTCCATAACCTGCATTTATTCTGCATTAGCACAGCAAGTACAGCTTTTCTTTGGTAGGTTTTGTAACTGGCATATCATTTTGACCAGCCAGCTTCCAGACCAGTTTTTGTTGCTTTCTGACTGAGAAAGAAGCAAACATTGATTTTAACAGAAATTCCTCTTGGGGCTGGAGCAAAAATGTAGTTTGATGTGGCTCACTAAGCAAACAGCAAACAATTGGTTCCATTTGGAATGAATTTATTTTCAAATGTCTGTTAAAGTTTGATAGTAATTTATAGTCAAACTGATATTTGTATAAGAAAATATCATCTAAAATGATACTGCAGCTATTGTGCATAATTTTCCATTTTTTTTAAAAGAGGATAAATAGACCAATTTGTGGATACAGCGTCTAAGCTTCAGGACTCTGGGGGAGCGTTTCCCATGGAAGCAGTTGCCTGAGCCAGCATAGAGCCAGAGCGCAATTAAGTCCCGCCCACACCGGAAGGTAAAGCAATTCATCACTCTCCATTGACTTTGTATTGCGTGAAGGTGCCTCCTTGGTACGTTGATCTGCCAGCAAACAACAGAAAAATGCCTAAAAGCTGCTGTGTGGTGGGATGCACTACCAACAGGGTAAACAACCCAGAACTAAGTTGCCGAACCAAAGAATAGGAAAACTGTGGGATCCTAACACTCAGTTACGTAGCAAGCATTTTGTCACGGGTCAAATATCCAAATGCCAGGTTTAGGCTAACTACACTTCTGTAAGTTAAGCTAAAGCATTTTGACAGTATGCAACTTGTGTTATAGTAGAATGTGGATAAATCAGAAAGCTATGCAGCATTATGTTTGCAAGTGCCTTAGCTAACTAACGTTACAGTACTTCTCCAAGAAAAGCAAGGTATGGAGAAGGGACACTTAGATAGAGTTTGTCATTATACCTTTCCCTCTCTGGTAGACACAGGGTGCTAAAATAATCCTTTGACATGCTGAAATCTAATTTAGCTAGCTACAGGAATTTTGTTAGTGTTCCAGCTCTTGGTTGTATATTGTTGCGCTGATTGTTTTCCCTTGGGCGTGGTTTTTGGGAGCATGGCCCGTTTCTGGAAGTTTTTATTGGACTTTATTAGATGTAACCCACACAGTCCACAAATGTATACCACGACCCACAAATATTTCACTATGCACAAACCTTTATACAGTCTATGGCACAAACATGTATTTTTTTATTGTGTTGTGTAAAGACATTTCCACAAAAATACAGCAACTTACTATGTAAAAACGTATTTTAATTTCACATAAAAATGATAAAGGTTTTACAAATGTAAATAGTTTCACCACAAAAAGACATGTAAAGTGATATTTACGCGTTTGTGGATCCATGTGAAATTAAAATACGTTTAAGTTATGCTCATTTGCAAATCACTCTGTATTTTTGTGGCTATGACTTTACACAATACAAATTAAAAAAAAATACATGTTTGTGCATAGTGAAATATTTGTGGGTCATGGTACACATTTGTGGATTGTCTTCTGTGGGTTACAACTAATAAAGTCCAACAAAAATGTCCATACACATTGCACTCTGTCTCTATTGCTAGAATTCATGCTATTTATTTCTATGGTGCACTACCAACTGGAGCACATCATAGCCTCCTACAGAGCAAGTATCATAGTGTATTGAAGCAAGAAGCAAGAAAGGTTGTTTGTGTTTTGACCATTACACACAGAGTACTCAGCTGGTGGTTTCTTTCCAGGATGGTAAGGGAACACCAAGTATCCGCATGTCAGCTCTGCTCAAGATCTGCAGGTTGTCTTTCCCCTTCACTGTGCATCATACTACTTGTTGTGTTGGTGTCTGATAAACATCATACATCCCCTCATCCCAGCGTTTCAATGCCAAAATCATGCCCTCCTTCATCCCTGTGTGTCTCTATTGCTGTGTTCATGGAAGGATTACCAGCTGGGCATGTGGAGTACATGGACTAAAGCCTCGGACTATGTGCCAAGGAGTCTTTTTGGCATCGCTGCATGAATTTGTAATATCTCATGAACTGCACTTGGAATATGAGTCTACATTGGTTGTGTTGCAGTAATCTATGAGGCCTCAGGCTCTTACTTCTGCTGCATCATGTTATCATGATTCCATGCTCATTCCCATTGGTATTTTTGTTTTTGCCTTCACGTTGATACTGGTAAAGTGTACTGGCTATTTGCTGTTGTTTAGATCATTTCTAATGGATTTACACTGGAGGTGATAAATGCATTAACGCTATTGATTTCAGCCTGATCTCAGCATTCAGCCTGCACTGATAAACTTTTGCTAGATCCTGGAGGGGATTTGTAGTGGGCAGTTGTTTTATTCAATGTTGTTTGATGTGCTATATATATATATTTTACTTTCTGGACTTAGCTAATACTTTGCAGTGCAAATGAATTAAATGTTATGAAGATCTATCAGTTTCTTGTCCTCACCATGTTTTATTACTGAAATTTACTTTGAAATGCAGTATGGTTATATTCTGTCACCCCTAGCATTATTATTAAGGACTATATAATGTACTTAACACAGGACAAATAATGATTTGAGTACAATAAAGAAATTTTAGGTGTGGTCACACCGCGATGCCACCAGGGCCTTTTGTGTCTGCGGACCACGCCGTCACTCGCCGCTGCCGATTCACTGCTCGGTTACCTTGCTGTATCGCCACCCTCAGTTTTTCCCTCCATCTCCAGTCACCTGACCTACACCCACCTATACACCTACCTCTTGTTCCCTCATCAACCACCCAGTGTATATTTACTGGCCCCTTTTCCTGGTTTTGCCTGCCTCGGTGCCTCTGTTTGGTTTTGTTTGCTTCTGCTGATTACCTACCTGTTACCAACCTCTGCCTTGTTTTTCAACCAAATAAACACTTTTTTAACTTCACCTTTCTGGAGTTTCAGTCTTGCTTTTGAGTCCACACAACTTGATACAAGCTGTTACGCCTTGTCTTGATACAGAAGACTCTGCTCAGTCTGAAGTTCATCATTGTTGGGATATTGAGCACCAACGCTGCGTACAATACACTGTGGTATCTGAATGAGGCTACATGGGGTTATGACCCTGTCAAAATAATAATTTGATGACAGGATTAAACTCCTAGTTGTCAAATTTGCCCCAGCTTTAACTATACGGGTGCTGTATAAAGAAAAACAGTTGTGCTAAGCTTTTATTACAATACGCACTGAAACATTGTGGTATCACACAATAATTAATTTACAGTGAATTAAGATCAAGTATCGATCTCCAATTCAGTCTTCTGTTAAGCCACAGTCCAGTTTCACAGTTTCTTTCCTGATGTGCAGTGTGAATGTGTACTGTGTTATGTTATGCTACCCATGTAGTGTGTGAGTTTGGTGAGATCTCATGAGCTTATCTGTTCCAGAAGCAAGGCTGCTGCCACACCAGGTAGGATGACAAAGCAGGCTGGACACTCACGCCCACACTTCTGGGATGGATGGAGATCTTCACAGTGTTGGGAGTGCCCTCTAATGGCCGGAAAGGGGAAACAACCATAACTTCATGTGTGAAATGTACGTGTGTGGATGTGTTAATTAAGAAATAAATGGATTTTAATAATAAATCTGAGGTGAACTCTGTCACTATAAAATAATGAAGAGAAAAAATGTATATAATAAGTCATTTATTCTGTTTTAGGAAGATATCCACAGCTAATTATAATTAAAATACATTACATAACTGTTTACACCAAATAATTGTTTTGCAATGTTTTATTTTTACTTTGTGGCTCAGTCCCATCCACCAAGCTCTTAGTCTGCAAAAGAAAGCACTCAACCACCATTAGGCAGCACATTCAAGTTTTCCAGTTAACCATTTCAGAGTAGAATTTCACCTGCAAGGTAAAATGTCTATATAATAAAAAATAGCGACTTACAGACTGGGCAGAGGAGGATTAGGCCAGGGATGCTGTGGTGCTAAAAACTGAGTCAGTGGCCTGATGTGTATTAGATGTGTATAGAAACTGTATTTAATGTGGATCAGTCACATCTGGCCTCACCTAATCCTCTTAAAAAGGACAGTATCAGTGATACCGTTCTGGCGTATCCTTAATAAATGTCACTAGATAGAAATGTCATGAAAACATGTTAAAGGGACAGTTCACCACAAAATTAAAAAGTGTTATTCATGGTATTATATCAGCATTTGTTCATGTATTTGTTTATCACCCTACACAGCAATGCAGAATGACAACATTTAAGTATATACATTACTTAACCTATTGATTATCACACTGAAATTACATAATATTAAATTGAAATGAAAAGTGTAAAATTGTAGACCACTCCAGTTTCAAACCTGTAACCCTGCATTATAGCGCATAACTATAACCACCACGCTATAAAAGGCCGCTCAACTTTCCTCTTGCAGCCTAACGTTTAAGACTAAGGCAATATAACTATAAGGCTCTGTTTAAATTAGTCTAGGTAGAGCAAAACCTGGCGGACTTATCACAGTAGAAAAATTGTTTTTCTGTGTTTCGCACAGAGGCTCTCCACTCTAACATGTCACGTGAAAACACTTGAAGTCTCTCTGTGAATGCCGAGAGCTGCAAAGTGGCCAAAAGTCTTTTAGTGGCTGAAACAGAACATTACACTAAAACAGCTTTTGTTCGAAAACTATACAACGTATCAAAAAGCATCAACATATGTCCAAGTCTCATGTGTCATTTAAAATTTAAATGGCGTTTATAGGTGAAATATTGGTGAAGTTCCAAACTTCCAAAGCTCCAAAGTGAAAAGGCATTTTACATTGAAACCTATGGAAGATTTTTTACTTTTTGGCGATTTGTGTAAAAATCATACATCAGATTGCTATCAAAAGTCATAGCACACATGTCATCGCTGTTGTGTCCTATTTGGGTTTCTCATAGCAGGGATGTGAGCTCTTCCCACACAGTGTAAACAACTGACATGCACCAATTTATGAGCAGAATGTTATCCAAAATATGTGTACTATCCCATCCAGTTATGTACTCGACGTTCATAACCCTGAAGGAGGTGATACGTAATAATAATACTAATGTATAGAGTTAAAATTGTGATTGCTATCAGAATGAAGTAAATGTACACAGATTTTTCTTGGTGTCAAATAGTTCAGAGAAATATGGAACTGTGAACTGATAATTGGTTTTTAGAGGATGTTTTGTATTGCATAAAGTACCAGAAAGTTTCTGAGGCTTGCGGAGAAAGAACCTCCTTGTTGTAAAAGAAAAACAAAAACAGATTGATCACCAGTATATACCCACTACAACTCAGATTTTTTGATAATGTCCTAGCATTATGAAAACAAATATATGCTTTATGAAAGTATGAAAGTAGTAGATTGTGGCTTACATGTGCTTACCATAAGTTAATACACTTAATATGTTATATTTCAGCGGTACAATTGGCTAAATGTTTTTGAAGGCTTACATACAGAATGCATGGCTCTCAGAGAAAATAAATCATGTTTACTGGCTTCTACAACTGAAACAGTATTGAATTGATTTTCAGCATGCCCACACTAAGTAATCCTGTTTATGTATCCTCCTGTGCTTATTGCTGGGGTGATTCTTAGAGCATTGAAAAGGAATGAAATGAAATGAAAAGGAAAAAGGGAGATTTTTGGAAGCTGCTCCATTTTAAGCTGATACAATTTAAAGTGGAGATTATTAACCTACAGCAAGCAAACAGAGAGCTCTTGGATAACAGGAGAAAGCAGATGCCTCAGCTACACTTCCCCAGTTCAGCTTCTCCAGAAATACATCCCCTATGTCCTTGAACAGGTTAATTAAATGCCTTTTAGGTCTCATTAGCCCTGCTAAGAACATGTTTTGCTATATCACTTGTCTTTTTTTAACTCTACAAATGTATCACCTCGCTCTCTTAGCAGATTTTGTGCAGACCAACGGTGTCAAACAAGAAGACTGGAGAGGTCTGCACGCACTTCTTGTTTTCTTTTCTTAAAAGCAGCGGGGGGGGAATAGTGACATCGTCACCTTTCTGTGGAGGTGATGATGTGATTGAACTAGCTGATTGTGTGTATGCACCTGTGGTAGAGTACAATGCTGTAAAACTATTAGTGCTATTATTCCCTACATTGATGGCAGGCTGAATGTCTGTCATCAGATCTCTGCACTATTCCCGTGATGCTTTTAAGAAAGAAAAACAAGCTTGATTGTACAGTGTGTCAGCAGACGAACACAGGACACAGAGGTAAGTGCAGATACGATGTAGGTTTATTGCCACAGTAGTAGATGTACACAAAGTAGTAAACACTATTGCAAGGACTGGAAATGTCCATGAGAGTCTTATCTGCAGTAGAAGTCCATTCTGCTCACTGATAGTGACAGGGAGCAGGAGAAACAGGAGACAAGGACACACACACAGGTTGAGGGGAAGCCAGAAGACAAGGCGTTCTTAAGTGAGTCAGGTAGTACCTCATGGTAGCGTTGAGACCAGACAGGGCGTGCACCGGAGAAGTGTTGCTTTATAGTGCAGTGGGTTGATTGGTGGCAGGTGTGTGTAATCAGTATTCAGGTGATTGTGATCTGATGACTGTGGTGGGTGGAGCTGGTGGTGTCTGTGTTGGCTCCCTGACAGTGTGCATGTGCTTCCTCAAAAAAAAAAAAAAAAACAGTAAAAACTTTAAGAGTTTAAAAATAAATGGAACCAAAACGTTAGAAACCATTGTTGAAAATCTGTTTTATGATGAGACAATGGTTAAGGTTCGGATAGGTTTAGGCACAAAAATAATTTGGTTAGGGTTAGGCCAAGATCATGATTTCAATTAAAATAAGTACCTTGTTATGGAAACATTGTGGTTTGGGTTAACATTAATATTTTTACAGCATTTACTGTCGGTAGGAAACATGAAATGAACAGCAAATGTCTCACATGTTGGTCCAACGTTTTGTTGAGCCATCCACCCACCCCGACCTCCTCCCTCTGCTGAGTTTGTCGCTCTATCACTCTATCACTTGATTTCTTCCTTTGGACTAGAGTCATAATTCCAGCTAAAGGGCTTTGCCACTTGAATGCAAACACATGTGGTTTTGAGGCACTTGCTGTTGCGTTTCTTTGGGAGGACAGCCTCGAAAAAAACATTTCTAATGTGCTGCGAGTCCAGTATAAAAGGTTCAGACTTTTATACTGGACTTTTCAGAGTCTGAAAATTTCACCTTAAAAACTTTCACTTAAAAACTACATATATAAAGCCAGTAAGTGGCCGTGGTGACATTTGTGCCATCAAAGTTACATATAGCAGTAATGCTAAAATAACTGTTAGTTAAATTCTGGCAGAATTTTTAAAAATGAATGTTTACAGTAAATGCAGTGTTGGGAAACTAACTATTTAGATAGATAGATTGAAGTAGGGATGCACCCATCCTACTTTTTCTTTACCGATACCTTAACATATCAGCTGATACCAAGTTTCGATCTAATGCCAGTGTTGCAGTCTTTGTCACGCATGTTTTATCGGTGAACCTCACTGCGTGGAACTCATTGGAATCATTCTTAATAAGGAGGGATTGCTGCAGCCCTCAGTAACTGACTGTATGTAACGAACAGCAGAAACACTTCATTTTTACAATGGAGTCAATGATATTGACAAAGAAACTGTATACTGTGACTGATCCACATTGAATACAGTGGACCGGTCACATCATGGCCGATGCCATATCCACTTAGTCATGTCGGTATCGGTGACAACACTGATCCAGTGGACCAGATCTGTGCATCGGTAAGAGGGGGTGGGGGCGGATCGATACCAAAATATCGCTACTACAGATATTACGTCTCGTTTTGAAGATCGATTCTAGCGTCAATAGGATCAATACTGTTATATTTTACTATTTATATTTCATCAAAGAGTAGAACTGTCTGTGCAAACAACATTCCGTTGTCGTGAACACATCTTAGTGCACGTACTCTTTGCTTCTCCACTGCTGTTGTCGTGTTGTGTGCACTCAAACAACATACGCGTTGCGCACCCTGCCGAGTTTAATCCGACACATAATTGCAGTGAAAGAGGAGCATCATTTGGAGCTATTTCACAGCTGTGACTGAAAACGTTGCTAACTGCAATGTGTGTGTATCAAACTCTGGTCTCACAGGTGGCAGGTAGAAGTTCTACCACTCAGCTAACCTTACAATGATTGCTAACCTTTGGCAAATCATTTAGTGGTCATGAAAATGTATTCAGATTTAGCCTACTGATGATGCATACACCTCATTAATCATGACACACTGCTCTTCCCTATGAAAGTACACACGCCGCTTTTAATAATAAAAAGAACTAGTATCAGTATTCTGGTCCAGTATTACTTGGTATTGGATCGAAACCAAATTTTGCGGTATCGCCCCCCCCATTGCTAAGTACACTTTGTCATCAGATTGCACCTTTAACCTCATATCCTGCAGATAAGAGTTTGGTCACCGGTTCTTTTTTTCTTTTTGAGACATTGCAACATTGCATCATTTAAAATAAATAAACTGGTTGAATTTAGCTCAGTATTTTCATATTTCTGATGTCCTGTTAAGTTTGGAATAACAGATTGGGCCTTTAACTGTTCAACCTTGTACTGGCATTGAAATGGATTGAATCGTTATTTTTAGCATAACATTCACTCTGGTCCCTCTGCAGACCACTCTGTTCCTTAATTTGAGAACTAGAATGTGACTCATCATAATCTTTTAAGGCGCTCCAAATTACATTACAAACAAGGTCAGAGCACATTCAGAAATAATAAGATTTTGATAATCATTTTTAATCCCCCCACCCCATAAGATAAATTGCGTCGTTTATTTATTTTGCATCAGTGCTGTTGCAAATAAACAGTTTTGGTTTCCACTCTCAGTGAGGGGATGAATGCTCCTGTGTCTGCCTGTGAGATCGCAACGTTAGACAGTGGAAACAATCTCCACCCTACCCCACAATGCACTTGGGTCAGGTTCATTTAAGTGTGACCACGGGATTGGTCCCTCCGGGAGCAATTAGTTCTCACTAAAAGATCTGGTATGGTGGGAGCAGCGAGATGTCAAACAATTACTTCACCCTTCGTCAGCTAAACGCCTGTTACCCTCGGCTCCTGAGAGGGTGAACTGCCGGTGTTTTGTGTTTCTGCGTGACTATTCCCTAACTGCATACAATGCGGCTCAACATAACCTGTATAATGGGAGGTGTGTGTGTGTGTGTGTGTGTGTCGATGCACACATGGACTGAGTTGCTTAAGTAAAAGGGATAAAACAATTGTGTTGTTTTAAAATCCTTTCACCCATAAACCACGAGGTGCTTGTTTGTTAATCAAACTCTCAAACATGCATCAAACTTGTTTACTTTTTTCTTTTCATCAAAACCTTGACGAAAGGAGCAACGTCAGATCTGATCTGCCAGCTCTTCTCTGTCTTAAAAACTGATGCAAAGTAGATGAAACTTTGCAGAAAACAATGCCTATGCGCTCCATCACATCAAAGTCTCATTCATCTCAGTCATGTCAGTCAACCTGACAATGTTTTCATCACGTAGGAACAATGTGCCCCATATTTGCTCTCTCTATAAGATAATAATATAAATCCCTGCTAATAGCCGCAGTTACCACCATTAACATGTTGTGAGAGTAAAGTTGGCTTTGACAACACTGATGAAAGTTTTGCCGTACTATGACATTCTTTTCATCTGAAGCACAAAGACACCTAGTGACAGGAATTATTTTCGTTTGGCAAAGAGAAAAGACCAGTTGTTATGGTTACAAGTTATAAATAGAGCAGCTAGGAGTGTAGGTGACAGGGGAATAGAGAGTTTCAGGATGAAAGATGCAGATGAAATCCACCCCACAATCCCTTGCTGCAGATCTGCTAACTTACAGGGCAACATCCACGCAGGCAGACTTGGGAACATCAGCCGACAAAAAGAAACTTGTGTTGCATCAATTAAAGTATGCATAAAAGCTCACCTGAACATCATGTCATCTGTTCTTATTTCTATTTCCTGTTGCTGCTTTGTCGAATGATATCGATGGCAAGAATTGTGTTAATGGCTACTGTGACACTGCAGTTTTAAAGTTCAGTCTTGAAATAGAGTAGCATGGCTTGTGTCCCCAGCCTCCCCTGTGATCTTTGGCATTTGTGTCATGCACATTGTTCTCTGCCCCAGTGCCCAGCACTGAGGGCCTCCTGATACAGCCCGTAATTAGAAGCAGCTCAAGGATTTAATGAAGAGGCGCTTACTTGATGGCAGCAGCGCTTGAGACATTGCCAGTGGCTCTGACTTCAAAGCTGGAGATATGGCTCGTCAGCAAAGGCCGGGGGAAAGCTGCAACAAGATAACAAGTCATGGCTTTCTTTTGATTTGTGGCATGCCAGGGCACTTACTATATAGGTTTGCAGCCAGCAAGGGCATGCAAATGGTTGATCAGTGTGGCATTGCGCTACTGGGCAATGAGTATCATCAGCAATAGAGCCCAGTAATGATGCGAGTGGGAGGCAAGATAAGATAAGGCTGCGTGACTTTTCTCTCCCTGCTGATTCCCAGTCAGTAACTACCAGGATCATCTACTTTAGAGTGCGCTGCCTTCCAGAAACAAACTCTGGAGGAGCTTTGTGATCAACCCAAGGCTTAGAGGAGGAGGATATGTTTCAAAGTCATTTTCAACTCTCTTTGACTGCTGCGAACCTACGAAAAAAAATCACTGTAGTTCCTCAGGAAAAGTTAAATGACATTTGCAATGTCTGAATGAATATTAATGAGAGTTGTCAGGCTACACCCCACTACTGTTTGCTTGTAAGGCAGGTGAGTGTTGGTTAAGTGCAATGTTAATCATACAGTACATGGTGTTGTGTGCTGGTCTGTGAGGATTAATGAAGTAGATAATGTCCTCCGCTGCAAGAGTTTCCACCCCCACATTCATTTCATATTAACTACAGCATATTCCTACAACTTCACCCCGCTGATAAGATACTTTCTTTTTCACTTTGAGATGCCCTCAAATTGCATTTAGCTGTTTCATAATTCCCTTTTTAAACTGTTATATAAGATCGTTCCATAGGGTATATACTGTACACTTGTATACACACTGACTTTGAAGCATTTGGGAGAAGGATTTAAGATCTCAGGCGTCTTTTTTTTCCCCAAATTGTAAAGCTCTAGATCTGATTACAAATGTGCGTCCTAATCTCAAATGAGGAAGAAAAAAAGCAAATGACAGACGATTTCTTCTCTATTTCATGGTGTTCAAAATTGTTTCAGTAACACAGTCATTATCTTTCCCACTAGGCCCCCAGATCATCCCTGTCACCAAAGAAAGACCACTTGGGGTTTGAAGGCAAAAAGTCTGTTGAAAAAAGATACTAGCTACATCTACTTCAAACATGGAATTACACTATATCCAACATGATTAAGTTCAAACAATGAAAAGTTGAGGTAGATTTTCTTAGTTTGCTTTCTTTTTCTTCTGTTAGCTCAAAGCAGGTCTAGGATTTTTGTTTTATATTCGAGACCCTTTTGAGGATCATGCGCACCACCTTTAGTTCTCAGCTGTTTTTATCGTTGGTTACATTAAACAGCCAATACTTTGGGCCCACATGAAATAGATGCATGATGCAAGATGCATTCATGAGCAGCACTTCATTGATGTTTCTTTGTGTGCAGGCTACGTTCTCCTGTCTGGGTGCTGGATAAGAATGTCATATAAATAAATAAATTAAGATGATTTAACAACCCATACTAAATGATTCCATCCATAGCAAACAGTACTCACCCACTGATAGAAATACAGGTATAGAAGGCTTAGGAAGAACTTAGGCTGTACAGGAATAAAGGCAGCCTCAGGTTTCTTCTTTCAGTCTATTGTATGTATTAAAATTACATGCTAATTTTTACATGCACAAAGTAACATGTCCAATGTGTTATGAAGCACATTTACCATCCAGAGCAATATGTTACCCTTAACCTGAGCAGAGCACAGAAGTCTATTTGTGCTCTCTGGTATCCTGTGTTCATTTGTGTCCCAGAGGACAGAAAGTGTCACCTGTGTGATTTGGATGAGGCAGAGAATGAAATGCATTTCATATTCTGCTGTCCACTGTGTCATGATCTTTGAGCTAAGCTTTTCCTGAAAATGTCTCCTGGGCATCCCAGTCCGTTCGGCATGACTGATGAATGTAGATTACAGTGCATGTGTACATACAAGGCTTTTGACTTGGCTCTGTTAAATGACATCAACGTGAGAAAGCGTTTGATGTTGAATTTGTTAAGTATATATCTGATGACACTGTGTTTTAAATCATATGTAGGGCTGTTACAAATGATTATATCATTAACAATTAGTCTTCAAAATACTATTTTATGATTAATACGATTAATCATTTGAGCGATGAAATTGTGTTTTGTCAAAACAACACTTCTAAACCCAAAGCTGTTCAGTTTATTATTGTAGCAAGACAAAGAAAAGCAGCAAATCTTCACATTTGAGCAGCTGGAACGAGCCCATTTTTGGCATTGTTTTCTTTAAGAATCATCCAAATTGTTGCTGATAAATTTTCTTTCGATTGACCAAACAATTAATCAGCTAATCCACTGGGATATACTATACTATAGTATGGATACAATACCATGTGTTTTCTTGCTCCTCTGTATTAATAGAAAAAGGTGTTTTGTATGCTGGCACGGCTGGGCACCCTTATATGTATGACATTTGTATAAACGCGTTCTTCTAGTTTACATTTCAAGCTGTTCACATTTTGACACTGCCATTGAGTGTCCCTGTTTACATAAATCAAGATAACTCTAGGTTTGGCTACAAGTTGCAAAGCTGAAAATATCTTTCCTTGGACACGTCATCATGATAAAAAAAAAAAAAAATTTAGCATGCATGATCTGAAAAAATTATATTAACATTTTAATCTCATATTATCTCTGGCAGGAGAGGCAATTATTTTGTGGTGATGGAGTGTCACAGCTAAATGAATAACCAGTTGTCACTGCACACCACTGAGGACAGGGGGCATCGCTGTGTGAATATAAAGCCCAACGTATCCGCAATTAACTTCTACCCTCCATTCCCCTCCAAAGCATAAATAACATTTATGTTCCACAGTTTCTATCAGTTGAGCTTGTTCTGCAGGGTTAGGGATATTATCAACTCATTACAATGGCACAGACACAGCCTCCTTTATTCTCATTAATCTGCCAGTCTCCACCAACTCCCACTATCTTCACCTAATGAGTATTTATGACCTAGGACTATCAGCTGTGATATAAGAAATTACACATACAATACATTTTACATTTGGGGCATTTTCCCTAAAGCTGATGTTTAAAACAGTACAGAAATAAAAGTATTTGAGTGGCAAAACAGCACATTTATAGACTAGAGTGACAGATTGATTATTGACTATAATTCTTTAACAGTATATTCCAAATACAAAAGCAATGTAAAACCTCAATGGTTTTCATTTGTAGCATTTCCCCACCTAGCCATCTCTCACCTACATTGTTAGTCTGCAAATCACATCCCATCTAATGAACAAAGCAGCAAGGCGAGTTTCCCTCTTTGTTTTTTCAGTTTCCATTTCAGTTTTGACAGTGTTCACTACGTAGACTTAATTGATCTAAATTAGTATAATTTTCTCTGCAGTGTACCACATCAAAATCTGATCTTACACACTCTCACAGCTGTTCAACTTCTCAACCAAACCAACTAGGACGTTAGATTAACAAACACTGCTTCTTTTAATGTCATATTCTCTCCCTTTCTTAGGTTCACGAACACATAACCGGCCTTCAGACTGCTTACGTATTTGCATATATAGTATGTAGAGCAAGGAGAAGCGCAGATTAAAGTCCTGGGTGGCCTCCACTTTCTTAATTTTAAAATTCACAAGGAGAGAAGGGGGAAGGAGGAGAGAGACAGACAACAGAAGAGAAAGACTCACTGTGTGTGCATGTGTTTGCTGATGTGCTGCTCAAGGACTCATGGAGCTGTTCGCCCATGTTGCTCTTTCAGACAGAACACGTGGCCTTTCCAGCCTGATGAAACCGGTACAAATGGTCGCTTTCTGATTTGACGTCATCAATTGTCAGTGCCTTCCAAAAGTGTTACAAATGACTCACAAACATGTATTGTAATGTGGTTTGTCTGGAGTAAGACTGTAATACGAACCAGCTACAGGGAACAAGCAGCCCAAACAACGGTGTTATGGGTATTACAAGAACAATGGAATTCTGACAGATGGCGTGAGGCAGGTAGGTGTTGGTACAGTGCTTTTATTGTATAACAGCTGAAGGTATATGACATACACTGAAGTGTTTAATCAGCTACTGTAAGCTAAGTTATTCTATTAAAGTTGATCTAAATTAAGATTTGTATATTCTGTTACGTGTGCATTGTGTCAAGGGATCAGTTTCAAACATGCAAAGACAAAAATGACTTGATGGCAAATCAGAAAACAGCTCCAATGTATCAGCTGAAGAGTGATAACAGCAACGCAGGAGTGGAAGGAAACACTCTGCATGTGTAGTTCACACTGGATATTACACTGTACCAAGACATTCTGTAAGGTGCCTCTGCACCACACCCATTTCTGGCCAACCGTGTCTGCTTTTATCAATACATGGCCCCATCTCTGCATTTACATGGAACTGGCAAAACAAAAATGAATATTGTGTATGAAAAGGAGTGAAAAGGGGAGAGGAAAATGAAAGAAAGACTCTTTCATTTCAATGTTCTGATAGATATTTTTAAATGCATTTATTTGCAATTTTACCTTGAGTTTTTTTTCATTTAATTCTGAAGCTTTCGTCCATGTTATTATTTCTATTAAATATTTCATTTTGACCTGATTAACACTTGTAGATGAGTATACATCTACATTTGGGGTTAAAGGGTCCACCATTATTCAGTGTACCATACTGTTATTGGATGATAAAAGCTGCATTAAAAAAAAAACAACCTAGACCTCTTTCCCCTGGTTGTCTCTCTCAGCTTAATGAAATGTCTCACACAGAGAACTCAGACATGAAAGGGTCTTTACACCGTAGTAAGTCCACAACAGACTCAGGGTCACAGTCTTTCTAAAGCTCCCCTTAAGTCCTTGTATGTTGATTTTGATTGACTATGTCTATGTCTGAGAGAAGCATTTGTGTCATTGAAAACAGATGGTTTCCATTCTTTCTACTCCTGCACTGTAAAACCTGAAGGACATTTGAGGGTAATAATGACTGATCTGCCAAATGCCTGGGACACTGGCACAGCTGACCTCCACTGGAAAGAACTTGCATAATAATTGAAATTATTTAGCGGCTAAAGTGAGAAGCTTTAGAGCAATCCAGTTTTAGAATTTGACGAGGATAAATCCTGATGAAATATGTGCGCTGTCCCTAATCCTCTTCAATCATAAACAGCTGTCCTGGGTTATGGATGGGACTGTTGCTTAACCTGCCCAGAGAGCAGCATTAGCTCTGTCTACACTAACCCGATCGCTTTTCCCCACCATCTGTCAAACTTTTATTCCTCTTGTTTTTTAAAGTAGATTTGGCAAACTAAACAGCATTTAAAAAAATGGTTTCATTACTTTATGAGCCTTTATTTGTTTTTTAAGCTTTTCTTTAAGCACACTTCGCTAAGCACACACACACACACACACACACACACACACACACGTGTCCTAGTTATTACTGTATTCTCACTTACCCACATTGGCATCTGGGTGCTACTGAGTGCAAACACAGACAGTCATCACCTTCCTTAAGTTAGTTACAGAATGGTATAATGTATGCCAATTCTTGCAACCTGCAGGGAGATAGTTTTGCTGTTCGAGCTAATTATTTTGGTCTGACACAGTGTTTACATGTGTGAAGGTCAAGGCTGGAATTTATCCCGAAGACCCTCTGGTGTGAATTTACATGCAGAGGATATAAAGAATATGACCATTATCCTGCTGTATTTATTCCCTTCTCAAGCAGCAGCAAATGTCTCATAGTGCATTCTGCTTTCAGTTTCCACTATTTAAGCTTCTCACTGGAACTTTGCAATTTTCCCAAAGGACTACCTTTTGTGTCCCCATATTGTCTCTTGTGCCATTTTTACATAAATATTTGCACATTGTGCTCATAAATATAAGACTAGGGGATAGGAACTGTAAAAGATCAGTAACAAGAACAATAATTAATATTCATAAATGTAACTTCATCATTTTTAAAATTCTTGAATAACATATTGAAGTTATTAAACTACTTTCTTATATCGTTCTCAACGCTATGGTTAACACTGATACATGTTTAGAGGTATTATATGACTTACAGTACATGTCCTAGTTAGCATGAAAAGTAGAAATCTCAACATTTCAAATAGGTGTGGCAGGAGCCTGATGTAGAACTGTGAAAAGTGGTCCAGTTTAATTCCACTAACCTGTTGTAATTACTACTTAAAGTAGTTGCAAGTGGCTGTGAAAATGTTATCAACTACACTGAAAAAACTACAATCCCTTCCTAAACCACTTGACTGATACTCTCAGGTCCATCAGTGGATGGACGACTGTGATTGTACAGGGACAGCTGACAGGTGTGAAGGATTTAAACCAATTCTTATAACATGGGTAAACTGATCTGACATCCTTGCTTAATAGGATGAACTGCAGCTCTGAAACAACATTGTCAGCGTTCCGTGTAGAAATGTAACACCATCGCCACCAGACAAGAACATTGATATTGAACAATTCTACAAAACCCCAGATTACGCTCAATGACAGTGTTTTTTTTATGTCCACGGTGTTTTTGTATGTCCACTGCCAATGTTTTGCCAATGTGTCTTGGCAACTATGGTATGGTTAAGGTTAGGGAAAGATTTTGGTTACAGTTCATAAAAAGGCTATAAGATGTTAACTGTAGGTCCATGCACTACACGTCCATCCACTACCACAACCTCCAGACTTAGGGCGCACAACTTCCTGCATTGGTAGTGAACATTGCACTGGGTGTAAATCGTGAGGTGCGGAATCATCCAATATGGACCTAATTTCTTGGGACACGTGATTGGTAAATGTGAATGCTGCTGCCGATCATTTTCATTGAGAGATTGTCATGATGTTTGTGCTGGTTCTAACACACATTCACCAAGTCATCTCTCATTGAGAGATCCATGATAAACAACAAGGTACAGTCTACAAGAGGATACCAACTAGGGAAAATAGGATTCAAATGAATCATCTCTATTAATTATCATTATGATTCCTTTAATAAATGTAGGTCTGTTTGAACACTTTACCAGTGAGAAGTAAGACTGTAATCAGATATGCTTATGCAATGTGTAGAGACAGAATCAGACACAGTTTAGGACATGTTCATGAATAAACTGAGTGAAATTAAATATATTACTGCTAGGAAAGCAATGATGAAGAACTGGCTCAGTTCAGTCCAATTATTCACACATGTAAAATAATAAAAGAACACAATGATAAGTTATTATCAGTACTGAGATTGAGATTAAATTACAACCTGACCCATTATTTTTTGTTAATTCAGCAGTGCATTGAATGACATGAGAATTTAATGAGAGGCTCTGTTAGAAGTAAAGCATGCCTCGCCTTGGTGTCTTTACCCAGGTTTTATACTGACATGCTAAACTCTAATGAGGGCATTGGTCACATTGCTTCAGTTAAGAGTGGTGTAATACTGATGTGGAGTAAAGAGTTGCCACAGAAAGCAGGTTTATAAATCAGGATGTAAGAGATTATGATAAGGCTTAGTGATTTAATTATATTAAACTCTTTGAACAGGCTGTAGCACAGCACAGGGACATGATCAGTCCAATTTGGCTATACAAGGCTTTGGTACTGGCCACCTGGCAGGTGTGAAACCTGCCTCCCAATGCAATTAGTTTTCCAACGCATACTGCACATTCTGTAGCTTACATAGCTAAATCAGCTTGAATTAGAGTTGTATTGAGCAATATTTTGTATTAACATTGAACAAAATGACTCTTGCTAATGTCAGGCTGCTGACTGCTGATCCAACTGAGAAGCACAAATCCAGCACCTCTATGCAGCTTTCAGTCATTTTCACCTCATTATCTTGGTCCAGTAAACCACGCATGCTGGTTCACAGGGAATTGTGGGCAGCTCACCCACAACTTCACACAAGCCGATTATTAGCTGTCCAGCATAAAGTGGCCAGGTAGCAGGGTTCAAACTGCAATTAAAATTCAACTTTTGGTTGGATGGCCAGAGAGAGGACTGCTCATACAGTGTTTCTCTCTTTCTGATGGATCCTTACGTTGGCCATTGTTTGCTAACAAGTCATCCATAAGAACTTGATTGGCTCCTATTGTTGACTCGCAGCTTGATGCAGCCCTAACTAGTTCCCTCTGTGCAAAAAGAGCAGAGCAGAACAACTTGTTCTCTACTCCGTACAAGGTTATTTACGCAGCTCTGAAGGTCTGCACTGCCTCCTATAGCCATGTTTATCTTGTTCAGCTCTCTGGAGATCAGCCTCTAGTGAGTCTCCTGACTACAGCGGGCCTCTCAGAGGCATATTAACAAGATGGAAACAAGCAGAGCAGACTCTACTGGACCATTCATCTCTCGCTCTGGCATCTCGGCAGATGGAAAGGAATTGGCACATCATACTTGTGCCACCAGCATTGCACACATGGGAATGCAAAAAATAGTGACTGTCAAACTTTGAAGGATAGAAGTCTCATAGTAAAGACGACAGCTCACTGTTTTTTCCCAAATACAAGACTTGCTAAGTATTAATATTTCATTTCAGTAAACTCTATGTGGGTGAGTGTTGGTATGTTTGTGTTTTTGTCTGTGTGCATGTATTTCAGCTGCCAATCCCCAAGGTCACCTCGTGGATAGTTAGTTAAATGTCTAAATAAATGGTCTTTTGTGTGTTGTGAAACATTATGTCCCATAGGCTTATAAAAACATGTAAACCCATTTTATAATGAAAAAATGCGATGAAATCAATCAGATGATTTCCTTAAGGGTTTTGTCATGCAATCTGGACGTACCATACATGAGGAGCAGTGTACATGGGGCCTCAATAGATCAATTCCACCTGCCAAAGCAAGATAGATTTGTACTGTCACACATGTAAATGGTCTGTACTTGTATGGCCTTTCATGTCTTCTGACCACTCAAAGCGCTTCACACACACACTACATATCACATTCATACACAGAATGCTAACTGCTCATCAGTCCAAACTAACTAATCATTCACACACACCGAAGGCACAGCCCTCGGGAGCAATTTGGGATTGCCCAAGGACATTTCAACATGTGGGCTGGAGGAAGCCAGGATCGAACCGCTGCCCTTCTAATTGGTGGACGACCCGCTCTACCACTAAGCCACAGCCGCCCGAATGTGACCACAAAAAATGTTTCCCCTCCTACAGACACTGTGTATTTGTTTAGAAAAAGCAGTCTCATCAATAAATGATCCAATCCAATACATTTCAGTCAAATACATTAAACAGGTGGGAGAAAGATGATGGATTTTCATTGTTATTAATATAACCATATTTAGCCAGAGTGAAATACAGAACACAAATAGTAACAGCAGGAAGCTTAAAATATGCACCATACCAAATGTACCACTAAGCACACTTTTCACTGTAAGGAAAAGTGTGATTTCCCCTGTGCTGTTCTTATGTGTCTGAGTCTGTCAAAACAACTTTGGTTTAATTTCTTAATGGAGTGTAGGGTGTTGCAGTAATTAGCCTAGTACTCATCTGCTTCAGGAGCTACTAATCTACCTCAAACAGACCCCCTACTGAGAGAGCCTTAGCTACAGTTTCCATGCTTTTGTTAACTCAGCCCTTTGTGTGGTTGTTCAGATAGTGATGAGTGTTTCCATGCAGGTCTAGGTTCTAGGCATTATGTAGCACAATTTTCAAATCAGCAGTGCTCTTGTTCCTACTGTGTAGGGGCTGATTTTTGTTCTGAAATCAGAGAACAATGAAACTGTTAGTGCTGCATGAACAGACTTATCAGAATAATCTTAATAATTAGCCTTGACCTACCACCCGCTATGTTGTAAACCCACATTCATATCTTCCCTTGCTTTGTTGCTAGGCCGTTTTGTAGATTACAAATGTAATAAATACAGCTTTTTGTCTTAAATTGGTGGAAGAATTCCGAGGGCATGCTAACACATACAATGCAAAGGGAGAGTGCATATCACAAATTTAATTCACATCTTGTAGAAGACATACTGATACTAATTTCGACTGGTCAGAACAGCAGAAGCATTTGATGTGCCTGCTTGTGTGATGATTAGAGAACACTTTGTAACATCTAAAGCTGCAGACCAGGAAAGGAGGAGTAAGGAAGGAAGAAAGTGCTTCAGATGATGAAGATGTATAAGACCACTCTGAGGTGATTAGCATTTTCTCTGATCTTTGACTGCTGTCATCATAGACACAAAGTTTAAAGTGTGTCCTGTTTCTCACCTTAGACAAAATTTCACGTTATCGCAACTAGTCTTTTTCTTCTGCTATGAGTTTACCTCCTACAGGCAGAGAGAAATCTCACAATCTTTCATCCGATGAAGTTATACTTTAATTTAATTAACAAAAGCAGGTTTTTTTATATTTATTTAACAGCAGTGGTGTAGTTGTGCCCACAAGCTATTTTACATTTCAAGATTTTTTGTGTGTCTGTTTCTTTTTCAGCACTCCCCTCATTCACATTCATATTCTTGCTTGCCTTCACACCTGAGCTCTCCGGTAAGTAAAGCTTTACACTGTTATCCAGCAGCTTGGGAAAAAGTGCCTCCTGCCTTGCAATTTATATTTCCAATTGGCTGAGGGTCATGCGCTAGCTAAAACTCAGAGATTGGGAGTATGACTAAATATATAAATGAAACTTCCTCAAGGCACATTGGTTACACAGACAAGAGATGTGAGAGACACACAACAGTTTACTATTACTCACAGTTTACTAATTTTCTTATGTAGTATACAGTGGCTGGTAATCCCACCTCAACCTCAGTTAAATCATCTAAACATCCATAATCTTAATTTTTATCACCTTCATCCCATAGTTTAATTTATAGAATTCATATACATTTGATGCAAGTGACCTAAAGTTAAAACTAGAGTTGGAGGGGAGCCGCCAGATTAAGCTCAGTCAGTAACATGAAAACAATCTGGAATTAAATCTATTTGAATAATTAAGTTTTTGTTTATATGGTGGTTTGATGCCTTGTGGCAGAAGTTAATACTTTACCCACTTCTGTCACAGACACGTGTGTCTGAGACACGATCACCAGAAGGTATTACAGTAAGAACCCACTCAGCAGAATCCATCTGCCTTCAGGCAGCTTTTTGTGTTTTAATTAAACCCTCTTCTGGTCATTTGAAGAGAGTAAATAATTAGAGTCAATAGTGCTTCTCACCACACTCCACTATCTGCCTAATTGACTGAAGCATTTTTGTAGGAGAGGGATTGGCTTAGTTTCTGGAGGAAACTTAAAGTGATCTGAGTGTGAACTCTCACCCCCTGTTGACTTGAAAAGTGGCTGTAATTGGCCAACTTGGATTCATGATGATTTTAATGGATTCCGGTAGTGACAAGGCATTGAAATGGATCAAAAGTATCAAAATGTTCACAGAGCCTTGTCAAATTACTCCTTTGGACTTTCCGAGTCCTCACACAAGTGGTGAAAACTGCTGTTCCTCCTGTGGACAAGAAGGAAGCATTACCAATATTCACTTGGAATATACAGTAACTTGCCCCTTTTTTCTATGGATTAAGTACATCTTGCTTTAGAAATGATCTCTTTTTAATATCTTTCACCAGAATTGTTATGCTAGTGTGTGTCCCCAGCCACCCTACAATCTTGCTGGCCTACACATTTATTTATTTTGGCCCTTTTTTGTCCTGGAAGTCTTAGTGTCTTTGAAGACGCGCCTCCTTCCATTGCAAATGTCCAACGCCCGCAAGGAGTAAAGTCAGGAGTTGAAAGCTGAGCAGTTCAACTGTATCAGCACAACTTACAGCTGGCACCAGAGATAAAATTTAGGATGCAGGGGAATTGGCACTCAGTCTACAGTGACAGTGGTGGCTTGACGCCTGGTGTCCCAGAGTCTTTCTTTGTACTTCCAGCAGAAACACCTCCTCTCTGCCAGGGGGCCACTGAGGGGGAACAACTAAATTATGAGTCTACATGAGGATATATTCCTGTGGCGTGTCAAGAAGGACTGTGAATCAAGCCATTGATTTGTCTATGAACTAATCTGACTTTTCTGTAAGGTTATTATTGTATTTTGCAAGAAAAACAAGGATGACTATAATTGGATTGTACTTTGGCCTTTTTAAAAGTGGCCAATGTAGGCTATGCACATGAATATAATGAGTACTGGGTAGAACTGCCTCTAGTTCAAATTAGGCACAACTTACTGAGAGCAATTGCCTCATTTAACTGAGACCACACTGGTAGAAAAGGTGGTGGAAAGGTTAGGAGTGTTATTAATAATATCTGGAAATCTAAATAAGTCGTCAGTGTTCATTTTTCAGCAAAATACTAAGTCCAAATAACGAGTGCACACTTTAAAAGAGTTTAGACATGGACAAATGATGTTTGCAAGTACTTTATACTCTTAGTCTTATTGACTACTTAGATATCTTCCACTCCAGACGTTCCAACAGTTTTTGGTAAATTCCCCATCCACCTCCATTAAGGTTAAAATACACGTTAAAGATGACTTCCATCCACCTGGATTGGAAGTGTTTATGAAACTATCAGAAACTTTATTTCTGCAGAAAAACAGATAGGTGTCAAAATATCTTGTCTCCATATACATCTACCTGTCATGATAGTGAAAGCTGCTCGTGTTTCATTGTCAGTGTGTCAACCCTCTTGACAGTCTGTCATCTTTGCATGGATGCTGTCTTTTATGACACATTGTTACCTGCATCATGTATCTGCAGTCATTCATAATAATTAATTATTTCTCAAACTCTCCCTGCATTGTGAGAAAAGAGAGTTGCATCTCCCCCTACTGTTTTTACTGTAAAAGCACCATTGCAGAATCAAATCAAAAGAGACATGATACTGTACCTTTCCAAAGATGTGTATGTGTGCCTCTGAAGGTCTCACATCTCACTTTGCTTTAAGAATATTAAGGTTTTAGTTTGAGTTTGAATGGAAATGTATATAACTGAGAGTGTGTACTTGTAGTTTTAAGGGCATGCAAAAGCCAAACCTTAATCAGAATAGCCACTGCTGTCTGGGAAAAACAAAGAGAGTAACGTTTTCTCATGTTTCATAGTTAAATTGAAGGCTGCCTTATGTGTTTAGCGAGTTTCCTAACCCCTGGGCACTTGATAGATTAAAAATGACTTCTTTAGTCCACTTCTAACTTGTAAACAATGAAACTGGTACACTGGTTATAAAGCGTCTCACCATGTATGCATGTGAAAGTGTAAACACATTGTGTTCCCTGTAGATTATAGAACAGGTTCTAATTCTCTTAGTGTGGACTCATTTATATTCATGACCATGCATACTTTCACTTCCTCAGCACATGAAAAAAAGGAACCAAAAGCAGATCTCCTGTGTGACTCTACAAGGTCAATTGTGCTCCTCCTCTTTTCAATAAAAAAACAAAACAAAACTCTAATGTACAACTGTAGATGTATCTCAAATGATAACAGGGGAAAAAAACAGTTTGGAACTGAGAGCTGGATCATGTGTGTGTATCTGTATAGTATGACTCTGTATATTATGGCCTTTATATATATATATATATATATATATATATATATATATATATATATATATATAAAACACATTGATATGGTTGTTTTAGCTACATTTATCTAATTAACAGCTCCAAAGCAACAATGTTTACATGTTAAGTCATTGTAGCTCTCAGCGGACTTGACTTTGCCAACATGAACCTGATGGCTCATTTATCTTCATACCTAACCAAAGCACTGTAAGTGTAGCCATAAATTGAAAAACGAATAAGTACTCAAAAATGTATTAATGTGGCAAAAAAAACCTTACATCCTATTGCAAAAACATGTTGAGTGTGGCTTCTGTATTATTCGCTGCACTTGTTTGCCATGTTTTTCATAGTTGTTTGCATCTTTCTGTAATAATTCAATCAGAGAATTTTGCTGCCCCCTTATTGTACTGTATAGTAAGGACGCAACACACCATCAGTTTTATACCTATATTATATATCACTGACAACTATTAGTACTTGCAATGATGTGACATTTAGGGGGTGAAGAATTTTCACCAGTATTTTCAGTAGTAGCCTAGCTCATGGGACAGTATTGTTTTGAGCCTCTTTCTTCTTTTTAGCTTTTCATTTTACGTGTTTTTAATTTGTTTGATGGTGTTTTCTCCTATTGACTGCAGGACTTTGTTAACGACAGCCGCAGTAACATCATAGGAGGAGCCTCTCGATGCAACTTCACTGTTGAGAGTGGTATTTCCTAAAGACCTGAACGCAGCACAATGCTACGTCAGCTGACTAGCGCCAGAGCCGCATGAAACTCACGTGACTAGTGTCAGCACGTGACAGTTTGGACCAGAGCATCAGTATGGCTGCTGCACCACAGTGAGTTGAGTTTTCTGTTTTCTGACAGCTCTTTGACTGACTACACTGTGTATTTATTTAGTTTAAGTCAGAATAGAGTCGCGTTAGCTTTTACTTTTTAGTCAACCGGAACATAAAAATGTCCCTTCGCTAAGCTCGCGAGCTCGTCTGATAATAAAACTGTTGCCACGTAGATGTACCGTTACTACACTGTCAACCTGTGTAACTAATACCAAAATGTTTTGAAGTTTAGTTTCGTAAGGTTGTAGCGACCTTTCTACAGCATTGATCCAATTTCCAAATTTTTAAGACCGAAGTAAGCATGCCTGCAGCTGCTTTGAAAAACATTTCTACAGTAAATGCATTAAGTTCCCAACCTTTTTGGCTTGGGGCCCTTTAAAATGAAGCAATGTGACCCCTCATCACAGAGGTGCCTACTGTTTTATTTGAAGGATGTTTAGAGGACTGAAGGGCTGAACGTATTCCAATATTTTAAAAGATAAAACAAAACTTTTTATTGACAATAATTTAGAGAAATAATTTTGTGTAACAATTTATTTCCTGTCTTATCCATTTGCTCATGTTTGACACCTCAGATTTATCTTGGGATCGCTAGAGAACAAGCTTGTTTTTCGTGTGATCACGACACAACCCAGGCAGACTGCTTGTGATCATTACGTAAAACTGTATAAGAAACTGCTGTGGTAATCAAAGTTGTCAGCAATCAGCAGACATAAAGTGATCTCTGCCAGAGATTGGAACAAACATCAGACACACCTTATCACCTTTTTTTATTCCTGGGCTATTGACGGGCAGGGTATCTGGATTGCAGTGTAGTACTTGGTCGTCCTCCTTCAATAACATCATTTACCACATCACTGGGGCTGATCTGTCCTCACAGATACACAATCACACCTGTACTGTATACTCAGCCAACAGTAAATGATACAGAAATCCTTGAGCTATAAAATTCTATGAGGTTATGGATTAACCTTTGGTAAAGTCCAGGCTGAATCAGATATGTCTTGTTTGTTATCTTATCAGCAAAGCCACGGACAGAGACCAAGATTTATAACCAAGACCTATCAGTTAAAAGGATATCTATCTGTCTATATCTGTCTTAACTCTTTCTGAAGGTGGATTGTGGTTCATGATGGGTCCGCTCTCCTTGCTGTGTGTGAGTGTGTGTGTGAGAGAGAGAGACCGTAACATCTTCAGCTCAACAATTTAGAAGACATTAAATTAAGTTCTTCCCACTGCAGCTGCTATATACTTTTGTGAATAAGCACTAGGATATCTGAGAACAGTTGAATGATGGTAGGGACAGTGTGGACAAAATTGTCATTTTAGGCTTGTGCACTTTATGTCAAGGAAATCCTAATCCAGACCTAGAGTCCTTCAGTTGAGGGTCAGTCTCTCCAACCACTACTCCACTCTGAGCCACCCTATCTCTCTCTGTCCTCTCAGACCTGTCTACTGGCTGGGTAATGACACCCTGAGGGTGTCTGCAGCCCTATTTGCAGAGAACCGTCGACGACTATGCAAAGGGCTGAAAGCCAAAGACGGAGTGGTGCCGCAGTCAGTGGTGGTGCTGCAGGGAGGAGAGCAGAAGCAGAGGTACTGCACGGACACAGACCTCCTTTTCAGGCAGGTAAGTAGTCTTGAGTCGACTCTGGGATTGGTGCAAAACAGAGGCTGAGGTGGGGCGGGGTCCTGCGTTTATTTATCCATCCATCCACCCATGATCCCCAAGCCAGCAGTGAGTTTAAGTCCCTCCAGCATGTCCTGTGTCAGTCTCCTCTCAGCTGGTTGTGCCCCGATCGCTAAAGCGCCCAGAGGGCGTTCTATCGAGGTCCCACAAAAACCTCACCCAGCTTCTCCTAAAGTCAAGTCCAGTTCCAAGCTCCTCTGGCACTGTTAATCTCCTCACTCTGTCAAACATATGTAGGCCAGCCACTCTGCAGAGAAATCACTCATGTTTTTGATTTCTTTTTCACTCCCACCTAAGCTTGTGACTTGTAACGAAAAATCAATGGGCACATTGAAAGTTTTGTTTTGTTGCTGAGCTCTGTATTCAGCTCTCTTGACGTAACTGGCCTGATCAGGGACAACGTCTATATATTTTTCAGATTATGTAATAATCTGACCAATATTGGCTAACTTCCTGCTTTCTTCTAGCTGACTATTATTTTCTCCTCGCTAATGCTCTGGCTGATTCTTTGAATTCTGCAGGAGTCTTTCTTCCACTGGGCTTTCGGAGTAACCGAGCCGGACTGTTATGGAGCCATTGATGTGGACTCTGGGAAATCCATCCTTTTTGTTCCCAAACTGCCTGAAAGCTACGCTACTTGGATGGGAAAGTGAGTCACACTAATCTTCAAAGAGCTGTGTACATGGCCAACAATCATCACCAGCTGTGAGCTGTAACTTGAAGAAAAGGTTGACAAAGTCATGTGCTACACAGTTACATCTTTTACACCCAGTATAAACATGTTTTTATATACTTGTTTGTATTTAGTTTATTTATTGTAAATAACACCAAGAACCATTTAAGACTTAATATATTTGTCATCACCCAAACCACCTCAGACATGTTTGACTATACTGATATCAAAGCCTGCTGCAGTATTTCCAGTCCACACTGTTGTATTTATTATTTTTTTATTCAGTTTGTTTTGGAAATTATGAATCCTCTTGCAAATGGTCAAAAAATACAACTTTGACAATACAACTTTAAAATGACATGAACTTGCGGATGAATAAGACAATTTTACACATTTGGCTGCTTTCTCTGAAAACCTGACAACCAGTTGATTGCTGCGCTAGGTGAATTTTATGAGGACAGGCTGTCGACCTGGTAGAGCGCGCGCCCCGTGCGGCTCAGTTTCGAATCCAACCCGTGGCACTTTGCTACATGTCATCCCCCCCTTGCCCCCCACATTTCCTGTATAAAGGCAAAAAGCCAAAAAAAAAAATCTTAAAAAAAAAGAAGTGATGCATACAGTGTTACAGACTCCAAACCACCGGACATAAGATCTGGAAATAACCTGCAGACTCTTGACCATGTTTGGTGCCCACTATCTGACAGTAAAACAAATCCTTTTCACTCAGGAGTTACTTGATCAGCACTTGAATGTGCTGGGTTCTTCATTAGTTTTGCTTTCTGCCTCTGATCTTGGTTCTGAATACTTCTGTTAGTGTCTAACCCCTCCGTTATGTTTTTACAGATCTAATTCTTTTTGTTTGTTGACTGTACTTTTCTTTACCAGTTGTGTGTTTTGCATCTGTTGACAGGATCTTTCCTAAAGAGCACTTCAAGGAGAAGTATGCTGTTGATGAGGTGCAATACGCCTGTGATGTAAGTCTTGGTGCCGGTCTTAACAGCCTCTGCGTGCGTGACCTTTTTTCTGTGCAGTAACTGAACCTTGATGTTCAGTCACTGAGCTGTGAAGTTACAGCAAAGGACATTAGTACCTCCGTAGACTGTTTTAAAGGTGAAAGTCATGTCTTTCATTTAAACTTCCTGGCAAAGATATCGGTGGTGCCAGATAGTAGGACCCATATTAGGTTCGTACTAGGACCTCCTACAGTAGAACGTGACATTGCAGATGTTTTTAGTACAGAGCATTTACATCTACTCAACTAAACATGTCAAGTAAAATCCAACTGTGAAGCCTTTTGAGCCAAACATATTTGTCACAATGTGTTATTCAAAGGGATTCAAAAAGAAATGGACATGCATGGAACATTTTAAGATACTCTTTGAAGCCTTTGTGTGTTTGGGGCATGTGCACACGGCATGTGTGTGTGAGAGGATGTAAAAGCTTTGAGGCTTGAAGTCCATGACATCAATGGCTATTGTCTGAGAAAACGTGGGCAGTAGTTGGGCTCACACAAAGCACATGGAGCATCATACTGATAATTAAATTGGTAGAACAATTAATCAGTGTGCATACATCTTACGGAGATCAACCACCGAAATTCTCTGAGGACTTTTATTTTGAGTGGGGTTTGGGTTTTTTTTATATTTGTAACCTGCAGCGCCATTATCTTATCTTCAACAGCCTAGTCTAAAACATACTGTACATTCCTGTTGAGACTGTCTGTAATTGCCTATTTTGAGAGTTTGGGAAAACAGTCATGTATATCGGTGTTGACAGCAGATTCCCAGGGGAGCTATGTTGGAGGGTTGACAGCTCCAATGCTATTTTGGAGGTGTGCATGTTGACAAATCAAAATAATATAATCAGACTCTAACAGCTTTCACTGGCAAACAAATCATTTAGAAGTTAGCATTTGAAATGCACATACAATTTTACATTCATTTCTAGATTTACACTGTGACCTTTGGATGTCTCATCCTGCTGATATTTCTGGTATTTTTACATCTCCGCACCTGCCTGAGGTGTTAGATTTCCTGATTAGTCACAGTTTAAGAATCCAATTATCACTTCAACCAACAGCCTGTTCTTCCATGTAGCAATAGCAGCTCAACACTGCAATATAATATTAGAAAACATTATATCATATAATAATTGCCTCAGCATTTGTTTAACTAATAGTCATCTAGTCAGACAAAGAAATCGGTTGCTGCTGATCAGCATTCAGTTGGCAGTGCTGCCTACAGAAGGACCTAAAGGAAAACAATATTTCTTTTCTTTTATCAGAACCAGGTCATGAATATTTGAGCAGGTTTCAATTTTTCAAACACTCAGACATGGGAGGTGTTGTTGCACACACACTTTTATCAGCACTGCCCTGCTTAACATGCAAACAGTTCACCTTTAGATTGTTGAATGCAGCATTTTGTGGAGAAAAATGTGAATGTGTTTTTCATTCTTTTTAAAGTATCTGGCCAGTCTTCTGAGTTTTCATGATATCCATATTTTTGGATCTGTGATGATATTTTAAGAATATTCCAAGTATGTGCAATGAGTGTGTTTGTTACCACTGAATTTCCAAGTTTTGTTATATTTCAGAAAAACTTCAAAGTTATTTTATCTGGCTTTACTTGACTTGACAAGTGTGTTTTACTCCAGTGGTTTACAACTACTGCACACATGAACAAATCTTCATGCATAAACGACATTTAAAACTCAGATGTCTCCTATCAGATATTTTCTGTCAATAAATGAAACAAATGTCAGATTTGTAACTGATCAAATGGTTGAGGCAACTTCTTTTTTACAGGTTGAAGTTGTTGTTGCAGCTAATCGTTGACTTATTGAATCACTGTATAACTGAGAATGATATCCTCAGAATGACATTAAAAACTTTTAAGCACAATAGCAATTATTCCAATGTCTCAAAATTAAGCTCCAATTCACATCTAGATTTTAGGCTGAATGTTAACAGTTAATGTTTTAGGAAGTCCATTTTAGTGGTATTAATAATAACAATGCTCAAATATCACCACAGTGTCTGTGAACACTGAGTCAGGGATCGGTTATCTGACATTTAAGCTGTTGGCAGGAGTAATAAAGTCACTTGAGGTTTGTGTTGAGGAAGTGTGCTGCTGAGGAGCAGAGAGGCCACGTAGCCACAACGGCGTCTGCCGGAGTGACCTTTATATGCTGCAGCCTCAGAGCAGAAGAAAACTGGTGCTTGTTGTATCTGCCCTAATTGCTCCCTGTCTGCTTCCTTGCAGATTGCCGATGTCCTGTCCAGCCTGAAACCAGCAGTGCTCCTAACACTGGTATGCTGTTGGCTTGTTTTGCAGAGTGTCGTCAGAACAGTGCATCACTCATTCCTACCTGATTACAGCTAGTGATATATGGTTTTATTTAAAATCAGACGACTGATCACAGGACTAATTCTTCAGGTGTGGTGTGGGAGTATTTTATTTATTTTTGAACCAACTTTAAGGATGGTAGTCTGTAAAAGGTCCAGTCAGATCTGCCTCACCCTACCTCACCTTGCCTGATGTCATCATATAAAAAAAGTCCTTTCATTTTGTTTGTGTGGAAGCTGTAAACCATTGACACAAAATATCTACTGAAAATCTGAATCTTTAACATCAACTTTCAAAAACCTGATAATTATATTGATCAACTGCTAAAAAGTGCAGTGTGAGAATAAATGTAAACTCCTTTTACTAATTCTACAGCTTCTACAGTCCATCTGTCTTTACAGAATAGATCATCAGCCTGGATATAAACCAATTGAAAGTCCTGTATTGACATTTGAATGCACTTGGTGGTGATGTCATTTCACTTTTTGTGTGTGTGTTTTTTTTTTCCATGCAGCGAGGACAGAATACAGATAGCGGGAGCATCTGCCGTGAAGCCTCCTTTGAAGGAATTAGTCGGTATGTTCAATTGGCATCAATTTACATTAATAATTATACTTTGTTTGGGGAGGTTATTGTTTTGTTGTTGTTTTTTTTTTTTTTCTTCTTTTATAACCAAGGATACAACAGACTCATGCATACCGATTGTTGCTGATTAAATTATATTCAGAATTAGGTTAATTAAGCAAACAATCTTGCTTTTGCTTGTTAGTTATCAATTAATGACAGTGTTACTGTTCTTAGCACTGGTCTTTGTTCTTTTTTTAAACCTCATACATTACACCATTTTATCTGTTCTACACTTTGACCCCAAATGCTTTGAAAAAGAAGTCTCATATACTTATTTCAAAGCTAATATAGACATTTGCATCACATTGCATTTCAATAAGGAGAGTTCAATTGGAAGTGCATAACAATATTTATTGAGGTTAGCAACAGAGAAAATATTTTTTGGCGATTAGACTCCATCGATGTGAAGTGTCACCATTAAGCGTAGGCACATATAAAGATAGGAAAGAGGACAGGATCGCCCCGGAGACTAGATGCTGGTGGTGGTAGAGTAAAGCCAGCAGGTGGTTGATCGAAACTTGGTGTTGAATCTGGCTGGTCAAGTATGGTGATGTCAGAGTTATTTTACTGTGACAGCATAGGAAAGCGGAAGTGACAGAGAAAGACAGAACAGCAGGAAATAGCAGACATTCACCCACAGAGGAACAAAGGCCGAACGTCAAGGAAGAGATCTTCCTTATTGAACTTTTGCCAAAACTTCATTTCTATTTATAATGTGTCTGTTTCTTGTTCTTGTTTTTTTTTTTTTTTTAAATCAGCTTCCAAGTGAACAACACTTTTTTACACCCAGTCATTGTGGAATGGTAAGTAATTAAATGTTTTATAATATTATTCAGAAAGCCCACTCAAGATGAAAATAAAGACTCTCCCTTAATTACCTAAAAGTTTCTTCCGTCAAATTCTGCTACCTTTAACTCACAAACCTTGGCAATTACAGCCACCCAGTCAGGTAATTGTGCAATCCTCCTAGCATGTCTTTGGCTTGTTTTTTACCCTCTTAGAATCAGAAGCCAGTTCGCACAGATGTAATGGACTTCGTGCTCGCCTGGTTGTCCTTGGCATTAGAGTTTGCACCCCCCAGATGAATTGACATTTTCTGAAATAAGGAGGAATGCTTTTCAGGCACACTGCCTGGGAAGAAAGACTTCATTGAACCCCTCTGCCCCCTTTTCTCTGCGGCGCTTGCATGGCTCTCATTTAATGGGACATTTATTATTTTTTTACTTTCATTAGTGTTACTATTGGTTACCACTGCCTTGTGTTATTTGTTTCTATTATTGTAGAAGTCCCTAATATTCTCCAGTATCTAGCCATCAGCTACTGCTTTCCTAACACAAATGAATGTGAAATGGTAAGATCAGCAGGCAAAAAGCTTCAGCTCTAACATGGTCTTAAAGCTGAGCTTGAAATCAAATATGGTTTAAAACATTTTCAGCAACGGCAGATTAGGAGAAAGTTTGCCACTGGAATTTCAATAAATGACAGGTCTCATTTATATACAACGTTCCTGGGAATGATGGAGGACCATCTGCCAGATATTGGTTCTCTACATCAGTTACTGCATCAGCAGTGTATATTAGAAAGATGAATTTCAAAAATGTCTATTTCTGCCATCACAATACAGAAACTGTATTCCTTTAGCTCAATGTGAGAGTTGTATGGATTCTCTATACTGTTAAGCTGCACATTCATCGTACTGTGCATTGATAAACTGGCAGTGATTAGAATGAGAGGCTGGTCTGTCTGTGTCTGCAGCCGTCTGATTAAGACCGATATGGAGCTGGAGGTCCTGCGCTACACCAACAGGATTTCCAGTGACGCCCACAAAATGGTAAGATCTTGCTCTGCTAGACAGAGCATCTGCAAGGGTGCTCAAATGGGGTGCTAACATTTCGAACAATAAAGGAAAGGAATAGAAAGAAAAGACAAGTTCAGAGCATGAAAATAAACACAAACAAGTACCAAGCAGCTTACTGAGCTTCAATCTCGCCCAAAGGATCCAAGATGTCAGGATCCTCTAAGGCTATAAACTGTTTAAATGCTATCAATTTTACCTACATCCCGTAGCTTTGAGGCCAGCAGTTAACAGAGATAGCCTTTGACCAATAAGCTTTAACATTAAAGCAATACTTTACTTCAGCACAGGACTTTATCGCCATGAATAACCTCTTCAGGGGTTGAGGAGCAGTTAACCACTCAATGTTATCTGTCCTCTGAAATCACTTACCATGAGCGTTCAATATCGTTTTCCTCCTGTTACGAGTGTGATCATTAGACTTAGTTTTCAGAGGTATGTTTTTACCCTTGTGTCCCAATGAAACTACATTACAAAAGTGTTATATGTCACGTCAGAGGAACTGTGACATGCAGAGGGTCGAGCATTTTGAGCCACTGCTCCGTCAGGTACACACACAAAACGATTATGAGAGTTTGGTGCTTTGTGCATATGGTGAACATTGACATCCATTTCAAAAGAGTCAGTAACGGTTTTATCCAGTAGTTTTTAAGTTTGCTAATCACATATAATCACACTTTTTCTCTGTAGGTCATGAAGCATGTGAAGCCTGGACAGAAAGAATATGAAATGGAGAGGTAAGTGATGCATTTTGTCAATTGATCCTCGTTTTTCATGCCAGAGACATATAGGCCCATGTTTGGTGACAAGACAGAGATATAAAAGTCAAGACAGACATTCTACTTCTAAGGTTATATCTACAGTATATGCGGGGATTGAAGCAGTCCTTATTTTATTTGACTTTACTTTCAAATAGTCTCCTGATAATACATTTTATAGCATATGGAGACCAACTCTGCTACAGTCATGAAGAAATGTTATGCCTCAGTGCATGTCGACGCTCCAGTAACTATCATTATTACATCTTATTAGGTACAGTGGAGTAAGGACTCTGAGGTTCTTGCTTGTTCTGGGTTTGCTACATTATGTCACATGCTTCACAGCCCACGTAATGACACTGGCAGACCTGGCGCTGTCAGTTGTGGATGGCCCTTTACTGTATGCTTAGGTAAAAAGTCACAAAGTAAAAAGTCTATGAAATATAGAATGAAATACTAAGCAGATAGATTATTACAGGAGCAGCGTTATAATCAGATGGAAGATCAATCTAGATTGAGAACTTAGTTTTCGTCATGTTGGAAATTGTGTCACAGTGAAACAAGTTTCTGATTCACCAAAAACACAAATGTCAACGGTGAAACACAATTTACCCATAAATGGCTGTCAAGCTGAAGAGGCCGGGAGCAAAACACAGAGTCATTTGAATGGTAATTGAATGAATGTCTTTTAATGTTTGTATATTTTAATAAGATTATTTGCTGTGTTTTGTTTTGTTAAAAACAATGTTGTGTCAGAGCAGCTGTCAGTCATGCTCATTTGCCTTTGCTGTGTAAGAAGAACCAGGAAACGTGGACTCATCCTCTTACACAGTGTTGCAATGCTGTCGAGATCCATCGAAGTGTTTGATGTGCTTGACCGTGTGATGATTAAAGAATGAGTGCTGAATGAATTCTTAAAAAGCATGGAGTCAGGAAGAGGGCAGCGAAAGTCCTTTAGCTAATTAGTGTTTTCTGTGATCTCTGCTGAAATGTTTACTTTCCTTTTTCTTACTGGGTGCTTTTCTTTTTTTCTTCTCTTTGCAGCCTGTTCCAGCACTACTGCTACAATAAAGGAGGGATGCGCCACACCTCCTACACCTGCATCTGTGGAACGTAAGGCTTTGTCAATTAATGTTTACCCGTTTCATTCCTGACTTAGGCTTCTCCAAAGATACATGTAAATGTCATAGGCTGCAGAGGCGCTGACGCACACACCTCAAACAAACACCATCAAATGTTGTCTTCACGTCAGGCAGAGCATTGCTGCAACACTTTATAACATCCTTTCAGCCTCTGTGGAACAGAGGAAGTTGAAGTCTGTAGCTCTGCAGTATCCCGATTGGCTTATTGGCCAAACCACCATCAAATTCCTCTTTGTTGCAGGGTAACTGTTAGCTAGCAGCATCATTATGGATGAAGAATTCTGAAATATTGCGATGTTGTTGCTAATCGGGCTTTGGCCTTTTGTATTAAAGGCCATGCGTAATGAATACTTCCTGGCGATTAGTGGTCAGTGGATGCAAGCTATTTTCCTGTTCAAATTAAGAGCTTGAAAAATGAGCACCTGATCATCTTCAAAGGAAATTGATGAAACGTTGAAAGATTGGAACCCCTCTGATGATATTGAAATACATTATTTAATTCAAATTATTTTTCATGGTAGCTTTATATAAGTCATATTCAGCTTTATATAAGTCATATTCAATGCAATTACCACCTTTGTGTAGTAGTTGTTCATAGTTATACTATTTATGTATTGTGTTATTGTTTAACAAAAGAGGCGATAACTCCTCCATTCTCCACTACGGCCATGCTGGGGCTCCAAATGACAAGACAATTACAGAGGGAGACATGTGGTGAGTAGCCTTCAGTAGTTTTTAACTTTCGGCTCCAAAACACTTTGGAAATAAATTTGACTGAATTAGTTTTGATGTTTTGTCCCCCGCAGTCTGTTCGACATGGGTGGAGAGTACTACTGCTACTCCTCAGACATCACCTGCTCCTTCCCAGCCAACGGCAAGTTCACTCCAGACCAGAGGGCCGTCTACGAGGCCGTCCTCAAATCCTCCCGAGCTGTCATGGCTGCCATCAAACCAGGTTATCATCTTTTAGTCAGTTTAACTATTGAGTACACTTTACTGACCTACGAAAAGTACTTAAAATGTAATCTTCTGCCCTCAAAGAAGTACTACCAGCACGGGGTTAACTGCTAATTGTTTTGCATTTTATAGGCATCTTTTTTGTTGTAAAAACCATAATAATGACCATGGTGACGGCATTTGACTTTAAATCTCCAAGGTTTTCAGTACAGTTAACATTTTTTAAATTACGGTTGCTGCGGTCTTGTAAATAATATTTCTTTGTAAACTACACTTGGAAATAAAATGGAAACCCGGTCTTAGATTCATAGCTACATATTGAGAGGCTTTCGGGCTTAGAAAGATAACCATGCATACTTAAATTTAAAGTTCAAGACAAAAAAAAACCTTCTGTTCTTTATAAACCATGCTGTTTGTGTTGCAGGTGTGAAGTGGACTGACATGCACCGCCTGGCCGACCGGGTCCACCTGGAGGAGCTGGTGAAGATCGGCATCCTGAACGGCAGCGTGGAGGACATGCTGAAGGTCCACCTGGGCTCCGTCTTCATGCCCCACGGCCTGGGACACCTGCTGGGCATCGACGTGCACGATGTGGGAGGATACCCTGAGGTGAGAACGCAAGACGTAACTTCTGAGATTGCCCACATCACAACCAACCAGTAGTTAGTGCTGTAACAGGCACAGTCTCCAGAAAGAAGCAGAAGAAGACACAGTCCTGTTCCTCAAATATGGATGTGTCATCAATAATAGAGAGACCCTCTGTGCAGAAGTGAGAGCTGAGCAAAAAGAGGCCAAGCTGCAGGAACAAGTTCAGGATGAGGGCAGGAGAGAGGGGAAGGGGAAATGTTGTCTGAACACTGGACAAAATTCTCCACCACAACCTGAAACCGTCTGTGTTCAGTTATGCACTTCTGACAACTAAATACAGAAGACATTTAACCCACAGTAGCTCCAGTGGAACTGCTGAGTGTTCCCCAGCAGAAGGTGTCAGTAATACAGGGCTAAGTCCTGGCTTAATGAACTGACATCATTTATCTCTAATCACAGTCTGAACCAGAATTTTCTTTCTTCTTATCTGGGTGGAAAAGTTTTGAGCACTGGACTCAGCTGAAACACAGTCAAAGGAGATTCACTGTGACACACTCTGATATTTTACTGTTTTACTGAAGAACTGATTCGCATGAAAAATGCACAAAATCTAAAGTAATGGTGGTTTCCTGTAGCGGTGCCTCCATTTAGTCTGGGCTACAGTTATCCTACAGTATATTTCATCCAAAATAAAAAAGAAATACTATCTCAATACGGTTATCAAAAAAAAAAAGTTACCACAGTTAGTTTTTTGTAACTGTGGTTTTAACAAACTGTACTGTTGTCCAGGGGGTGGAGCGTATTAATGAGCCCGGACTGAAGAGTCTTCGGATGGGCCGCCTGGTGCAGGAGAGGATGGTCCTCACCGTGGAGCCCGGCATATACTTCATCAACCACCTGCTGGACCAGGCCCTGGCCAACCCTGCTCAGAGCTGCTTCATCAACAACCAAGTGCTGGCTCGCTTCCGCAGCTTTGGAGGGGTCAGTCTGCTTGCACGGTTTCATTTGGTTGTGTTTGTTGGATTGGATTCACCAGAGCGGTAATAGAAATGAATCAAGTTTTCTACAGGAAAACCCACTGATACTGAAATTAACTCACCAGAGAGCTCGCAGGGCAACACTTACTTGATTCTTGGTCCACAGAATGAAAACATTGTTATTCTTTCATGTGTTGCAATAGGCTACATGACTATGACGCTAAAAGCTACAAGTAATGTCACTTTAAACATGCAAAGACTACAATGTATTACAATGTATTACAGTATGAAAATTAAGGCTTAGACCTGGAAAATCAGGGAATTTGATAAATCCTTAAGGGAAGTCGTGATGGAACCAGACTGTTTTACAGTTAATCATAGAAAACCTTTCTGAACTAAAAAGTATCACGAAGGATCACAGATGTGCTTTGACTAATTCATGTAAAAGTCATAGATTTTTATGTCAGAGCCATGATCGCGATCAATCTTATGTCGTGAAAATTCATGAAATCTTAAATCACTTACTTAATTGGTGAGATCTGTTAACGTAGTAGCTCCAATGAGCCCATACAACACTACAAGGACTTCTGCAAGGTCCAAGAGACGTTTAACAGGGGCAGGTTTGGTTCAGAATTTTAATGTTCACTTTTTCACTTAAATAAGTAGTTTAGATAAAATGGCAAAACAGTGGATTTGCATACAACTGTTGTAAGTGTAGGACTTACTGTGTCTGATCATTAAGTTGACAAGTTATCATAAATTATATAAGAATGATAATCAATATTATGAAATTGTACAAAAATTGTTGAACATTCCTTAACACACACTTAACATTTTCCTTGATGACCATTTAGTTAAGTTAAACTTCTGCCATGTGAATAGAGATTTTTCAGTGACCGATCCAGCTCATAATCAACATATGAATTCTTTACATTTTTGCATTTACATTGACTGAGTTTGCCTTTGAATGTCTTCCGCTTTGTTTCCGCCGTGTTTGATTGACTACTATGTCACTGTGGAACAGGTTCGCATTGAAGATGACATCGCAGTGACAGCTGATGGCATAGAGCTGCTGACCTGCGTCCCTCGCACCGTGGAGGAGATTGAGGCTTTCATGGCAGACTCTGCAAAACCCTTCAGCCCTGTCGTCAGCAGCTAGAAATTCTGACTGACGTCTCACAGTAAAGTCTGAGCTGTACTCTGCGACGACATTAACTACTGCAGATAAACAACAAGACTATTCTTCGGTAAAACTGAAGTTATTACTCATATCTCACTTATACAACAGATACACAATCAAGATTATTATTAAGCAGTACAATTAACACGATAAAAAGCAAGGAACATGAAAACTTTCATACAGTATCTTTATAAAGCTTTCATAATGTTTTGAAAATTGTGATGCAGTCACTTTAAGGGACAAACTACTTTAATAAAATAAATGTGTTCATTTATGTGCGTCCCGGAAAAATAAATACAATTTTTTGAAAGTAATTCTTATTCTTATATTTTCCTCTTTGTAAACATTGATTCACAAAAAAATGCTGTGAAATTAAATTAAATAAACATTTTAATTTGCAACTGTGTGCAGCAGATTTGTTCATTTATTTAGCTGGTATTTTGTACAAGTATTCTTTCATACAAATACATTGGACCACAAATGTTCTTTATCCACACAGTAACCAGAGTAGTCCTCTTGTCCTGACAGAAGAAAATGTCCTGACAGTTCCTCTTTAAGATGGATAATTAAATCAACGTATAAGAAGTGGAACTTCTAAAATACAGTATGTTTGTTGTAAGACTGCTATTGTCCTCTAGATGGATGACTTAAATCAGAGACATTTCTTCGATGTAAAACTGAATCAATTCAGGAATCGCACAAGGAAAGTAAGCTGTAAAGTGTACAAATATTTAGTGATTGTGTTGTATTTCAGAAAACCACAAAACATGAGAATCAGTCTGAACATTTGAAATTTAAAATGTATTCTGTGTTGAATTGATGGATTCTGGTATTTTTGTGAATGTTCTTTGGAAAAATCAAGAGTCACAATAGTTATTTCCCTCACAGATTGAACAGATTGCATAATTGAGTCATCCTGAACTTAAACATTGATGCACTCGGTATACAGTACTCATGGATCAGATGGAAACAGTGCTCGGGAGGCACTGATAACATATAAAAGCATGATAACAGCTGAGAGGCGCGGTGTTCAGGTTTTGAATGGAACTGAAAAAAGGTGTTAAAGCAGAAACTCTAGATCACAGCGGGCCAAATACAGTAAAATGATTTCGTACATAATTTCGTGGGGCAGATGAACTAAACGTAAAAGACACACTTGCATATATTGGCCACCAGGGGCCACTGTCATTCAATTCAATGAAAAATTATTAACACTGCTTACTACAGACACTGTTGCACCAAACAGCAATATATCTCAATATCATTACATGAGTCAACTTTTATGAACTCAATATCAAAGATGGGTGATTTTGCTGTCCCTAGAAGCTCACAGCCAATAAAATATCATGCTGGGGGCTTAATTGATAACTAATATTTCCTTCTGAATATACTGTATGTTGACACAGACCACAGTATTGAAACAAGTCAATCAACGTCGAATTTGTCATTCCAACTATAAAATTGCAGTTGAAATGAAATGTTGTGTCTTAATAAGGAGGGTGCCAAATGTGACAAAAAGTCAGACAAACATGAAGCCAAAACAGACATTCACATTTGTCATTTTTTATGCACGATGCCTGCAAAAGTGACGTTGACCAGGACGAAAATTTGAGCCCATTGCTGGACAACAGGTGCGCAAAAACCCACAGGTAAACGAAAACCGAGCCAAAGACTGCCTACAGAAAGGACAGTAGAGACTTCAGGTGGGACACAGTGAGAACTTGACTTCAGGTACAGCCATTTCATCAGTCCAAAACCATTGCAGTCTTTCCAACAATGCTCAGGTAAAAACAGGCAGCACGTGGTACATAGCACATAGTTGCTTTTAAAAAAATAAACTAATAAACTCGTATCATTGTTAATTAAACGTTTCTCTTAAAAAAAGCCGCACGAATCAGCTTGGATGAATAAATTGGCATATTTCAAGTAAGTGTTTTGCTGCCACATTTATTTATGTATTACGTTATTAGACCAGGGAACACAATTATTGAATTTCATTGTAAGTCAGTACTTTAATAGCCTAATAGTTACTGATTTTTAAATAAACTGTAAGAAACTCCTTGATCATTGTTAATTAGACGTTTCTGTTAGAAACAGGACTTTTTCTTAACAAGTGTACGCACAGATCAGCTTTAATGCATAAATTGGCCTACTAAGTGTTTTGCTGCCACATTTATTTGTCTATTAGCCTACGTGAATTCACAATTATATCACTATTTACATGCTATCTCAGCCTATCAGAAGTCAAGACAGGACCCGAGCTGTCACTTTTATTCTTTAAATAAAACTGATAATCTTTTGTATTTTATTTCCCTTGTTAGGACCTGGTGAGTCTTTCACACTTTGGCCCTAAATATCAATAAATCACGCTGCATTTACAGATGCCGCCCAAAACGGACTAACATGAAAAAATACAAAAATATAGTCCTACAATTTACCAGAGCTGAATAGTTAAAAAGACTGAACACTAAAAACATTCAGAGATCTAAAAGTTTATGTTCACATACAAGTTCCACATTTCTCTAGTTAGTTGTAAATGCTAATGTCCACTACACAGCTTAAAACCAAAACAATAATTAAAGCTGCAAGCAGCGACGGACAGGCCCTCACACCTGGCCGCGCGTTGTGGCTCGAAGCAGCCTCTGAATTTTCACATGTTCTGGACACTGCAGGAAGGAGTTAAATGTAACTTCCTGTGTCCACTCTGTGGCTCTAGAGAACACCCACTATACGTCATTTTCCAGTATATCAAGTGCATACCACACCCTGACATTTTCATGTGAATCAAATGATGATTGTCACGCAAGGCTTACTTCCTGTTGCCAGTAGGTGGCGCAATGACTACAACTCCTAATGTAGATGTCCTCAGACCGGGACTCTTATCAACCATATGAAATTTCCCGGATTGGACAAAGTACACTGAAGTTACAACAACTTCCTATTTCACGGAATAATGTGTCGCCACGGAATAATGTGTCGCCACGGCAACGGCACACAATCTTCACAATGAAACATCATCAAGGTCTTAAGACTCTGCTGAACAAGTTTGAGATGGGTGTGGTTAATCTGCTAGAGTAGTTTGTAAGAGTATAGGGCCTGTAACTTCCTGTTGCCAGTAGGTGGCGCTATGACTTTGACTCTTATGAAACATGAAGTTTGGAACAAATATTACCACGTACACTTAAGTTACAACAATTTCATGTTTCTTGGAGAAACATCAATATTCGAAGCCACGCCACAGACACACCCTTCAAGGAAAACTCACACTTAGCACAACTTTTCATCGCGAAAGTCTCAAACATGTGAAGTTTGAGGCAGATTTGAACATGTACACTCAAGTTACAACAACTTCCTGTGTGGATCCCCTGCCATTTCAGAGCGCCGGTGCACCGCTTAACACCTGATGGCGAAGGCGGGAAAACTGTTTAAATGGAGTGCAATCTGTCAGCCAGCGGCAGCAACCACGTGACTGTCAGCTGACAAAACAAACAACAATGTCGGCCTACAGGGTAAAAGCCACGGTAGCTTTCCTACCTTCTCCATGGACAGCAATGTTCCCAATATGATTTTATTTAAGCCTGAATGACATTCAGCAGTTCTCTGTCTTTTAAACCGGTTTGTGTTTGTATGGGCCATGTGATCGAGGTAGGCATACACGCCGCTGTCGCCGCTTGAACTGAGCGGGACATCTGGCGTACGCACCGGCTGAGAGGCCTTTTAAATGGTGTACAGACTCCGCCTACTCTGCGCACACATCAGATCTTTAAGAGAAGCTAGTACCTTCCGACGTTGTCTTTTTCAGTTTCTTATTTCTTCATTTAGCCACAGCAGAGAAGAAGATTTCAACTGTTTGTATCTGACAAGAGCTATACTCGCAAATATATGCAAAAGCTATTAAAAACACTGACAAGCTCCTCTACGGTGAGGCCCTCATGAGGCATGGGTACTAAAAAAAAAAAAAAAATATGGCTGAGGAAAAAGCCTGACAGGAACCTGGAAAAGCCCAGCCCCATCATCAGAGATGACATCTTCCCCACAGAAACCATGAAATGTATGACCTTTGTGATGGCTGGGATGTTTGACATATTGGGTAAGATTAAAATTATCTAAAAGTTTGATAAAATCAGAAGTAAAGGAAGAGGGGCAACAAAAATGGCCATTAAAATCAAACATTTCTGTGTATTAGTGCAAGGCCACCGCCTCAACCTGTCAATCTTGGCTGGTGGGAAAATAACAATTCTTGGGGGGACAGAGGGGCACAATCCTCAGGATTAATCCAAGACTCTGTCATGATTAAATCCTGGCAGATAAACGATGTATTAGCAAGGGATCTTACATTAAGGAAACAATAAAGAGCTGTTTCAACCAAATCAACCATACCTTTAGATGTTGAGTTAAACTGCCTTGTTGTTTCGATGCTGCATACCTTTAGGGAAACAGAGTTCACAGGAGTTCATGAGTCAGGACGAGCTCCATCAGGGAAGAAACCAGCGAGCAAAGAGACAGACAGATACAGAGATGTAACGGTAGGTGACAGACGGACGGAGGAAGGTAACTTAACGTTATCTGACTCACGCTATTTGGCGTCGAAGCCCATTCTTCTTTGTTTCGGGGAGCTGAAGCGTCAACATCCAGATAACTATTTCCCACTGTGGGGCCCTGCTGCTAGCTAACGTTTGCTAACGTTTGTGCTTACAAAAGCACGGTAGCCGATAACTTATAATTAACAACAACGGGAAACAAGCTAACCCACCAGGTTCTTTCATTTCAACGATGTTGTTAGCTTTCTTTTGGTTGTACGACTAGCTTCTCAATTCACTGAGCGTTTCTTTTCCAGCGACCTGTCCAATTTGTAGTTTCATAGAGGTATGACATGACAGTGACGGCAGGCTTGCCTGCCTAGCTAAAGGCCACCAGTTTAAGATGTCATCTTTAACCACGCTGGCTGACTAACATTTAACACAGAGGGCGCTGTTTCACTCTTTTGATGAAACTCAGTGGGAAAGTTTCTGCCAATTGACATTCATGTGAAGAGTTTTCATGAATATAATATACAGTCACTGGTATAATCACTGTCAGTCCATTGGCTTAAAATTGCCAGAAATTCGGCCCTCTAAAATGGTCATGGAGTGCAATCAATACCTCTACAAACCATTGGACATTGTAAATTTCACGAGGTATTTTTGAGTCTTGCATGGCTGGACAGGGTAATGGATTGTATTGTAGTGCATTATTGTGTCTACCTCCTCCTGTAAGTACTCAGCCACTCACGCCATCTACCACCTCAGTGCGGCAGATCTGTCCTCGCAGTTATACCTGTAAACTCAGCCAGCAGTGATACAGAAATCCTTGAGCCATAAAATCAGTCAATCAAGGCTGAATCATAAACGTTGTGTTTGTTATCTTATCAGTCAAGTCACGGGCCAGAGACCAAGATTTATAACCAAGAACCATCAGTTACATAGACAAAAGTGTGAAAAAAACAAAAAAGTATTCTCCAAAACAGAGAGCGAGAGAGAGAGACAGAGAGAAAGAAAACAACTTCTAACTATTGAAATGCCAATGTGGAACACAGAACTAAAAGTATCAGATAACCGCTGCTTGGCGCAGAAAGTCTGCGGTGAAATTATGGACAGGTTAAGGATGTGTGAATCCACTATGTAGCGCCACAGTGGCGCACTTTGGTTTCTTTTGGCAACCAAATTCTCCATCGTAAGCTGAAATCACAACATCTCCAGCTCAACAAGTCAGAAGACATTAAACTTAATTCCTTACACTGCAGCTGCTATACATCTTGGTGGATATCAGTTTTATTTTTGCTGTCATTAATAAGAATTAGTTTTGCCTATAAACAAGGCTCCCTGAATGCATAGGATTTCAGGAAATAGCTGAATGATGGTAAGGACAGTGGGGAAAACATGCTGTGTAGGCTTGAGCATTATATGCTACTATTGATAACACCCATTATAACAATCTTAATCTAGACCCAAAGTCTCCAACCACTACTCAGACCTGTCTACTGGCTGGGTAATGACACCCTGAGGGTGTCTGCAGCCCTGTTTGCAGAGAACCGCCGATGACTGTGCAAAGGGCTGAAAGCCAAAGACGGAGTGGTGCCGCAGTCAGTGGTGGTGCTGCAGGGAGGAGAGCAGAAGCAGAGGTACTGCACGGACACAGACCTCCTTTTCAGGCAGGTAAGTAGTCTTGAGTCGACTCTGGGATTGGTGCAAAACAGAGGCTGAGGTGGGGGCGGGGTCCTGCGTTTATTTATCCATCCATCCACCCATGATCCCCAAGCCAGCAGTGAGTTTAAGTCCCTCCAGCATGTCCTGTGTCAGTCTCCTCTCAGCTGGTTGTGCCCCGATCGCTAAAGCGCCCAGAGGGCGTTCTATTGAGGTCCCACAAAAACCTCACCCAGCTTCTCCTAAAGTCAAGTCCAGTTCCAAGCTCCTCTGGCACTGTTAATCTCCTCACTCTGTCAAACATATGTAGGCCAGCCACTCTGCAGAGAAATCACTCATGTTTTTGATTTCTTTTTTCACTCCCACCTAAGCTTGTGACTTGTAACGAAAATCAATGGGCACATTGAAAGTTTTGTTTTGTTGCTGAGCTCTGTATTCAGCTCTCTTGACGTAACTGGCCTGATCAGGGACAACGTCTATATATTTTTCAGATTATGTAATAATCTGACCAATATTGGCTAACTTCCTGCTTTCTTCTAGCTGACTATTATTTTCTCCCTCGCTAATGCTCTGGCTGATTCTTTGAATTCTGCAGGAGTCTTTCTTCCACTGGGCTTTCGGAGTAACCGAGCCGGACTGTTATGGAGCCATTGATGTGGACTCTGGGAAATCCATCCTTTTTGTTCCCAAACTGCCTGAAAGCTACGCTACTTGGATGGGAAAGTGAGTCACACTAATCTTCAAAGAGCTGTGTACATGGCCAACAATCATCACCAGCTGTGAGCTGTAACTTGAAGAAAAGGTTGACAAGTGCTACACAGTTACATCTTTTACACCCAGTATAAACATGTTTTTTGCATTGAGTTTATCTTTAAAATGCAACAAAGACTTAATGTTAGTCATCACCCAAACCACCTCAGAGACATCTTAGACTACACTTATTTTGCTTTCTCATTCTGATTTTTCCCCCAAACTGTAACATAACCCGTGTATTGTGTTTTTATAGATTATGACTATTAAAAACAAGAGTATCATCCTGAAGTCTTCATATGTATATTGTACTTCTCTTTACCAGTTGTATCGTAGAAAAGGTTTCAGTCGTAGTCGAATGAGGGACTACACCATCTTTACCAGTTGTGTGTTTTGCATCTGTTGACAGGATCTTTCCTAAAGAGCACTTCAAGGAGAAGTATGCTGTTGATGAGGTCCAATACGCCTGTGATGTAAGTCTTGGTGCCGGTCTTAACAGCCTCTGTGTGCGTGACCTTTTTTCTGTGCAGTAACTGAACCTTGATGTTCAGTCACTGAGCTGTGAAGTTACAGCAAAGGACATTAGTACCTCCGTAGACTGTTTTAAAGGTGAAAGTCATGTCTTTCATTTGAACCTTCATTTGAAAGATATCGGTGCACCAGATAGTTGGACCAATATTATATATATATAATATAATAATGTTATGTTTTTACTCCATTTACATCTACTCAACTAAACATGTCAAGTAAAATCCAATTATAAGGCAATTGCTGTTCAGCAATCAGATGACCTTTTTTTTTTTATCAGAACCAGGTCATGAATATTTGAGCAGTTTTCTATTTTTCAAACTAATCTTCACAACTGCATTTTAATCATTTAAGCAGTGATTGCACTTCAATATCAATCATAGCAATTATTCCAGAGAGGACACAACGGCATCTGCCGGAGTGACCTATATTCTGCAGCCTCAGAGCAGAAGAACACTGGTGCTTGCTGGATCTGCTGCTCTACTGTGTGTCTCAGCCTTCTAATTGCTCCCTGTCTGCTTCCTTGCAGATTGTTGATGTCCTGTCCAACCTGAAACCAGCAGTGCTCCTAACACTGGTATGCTGCATTTAAGCTACTATTATCATCCATTAGTAAAATCCCCTCAGTGTGGTTTGGACAGCGCATCACTGCAGGTTCCTCTGAATACAGCTACTGAAATAAAATTCTTATTTTATATGAGATGATCGTGATCATCTGAGGCCAGACTTGCCAGACTTTTCATTTATGATTATAGAATAGATCATCAGCCTGGATATAAACCAATTGAAAGTCCTGTATTGACATTTGAATGCACTTGGTGGTGATGTCATTTCACTTTTTGTGTGTGTGTTTTCTTTTTCCATGCAGCGAGGACAGAATACAGATAGCGGGAGCATCTGCCGTGAAGCCTCCTTTGAAGGAATTAGTCGGTATGTTCAATTGGCATCAGTTTACATTAACATAATTAGACACCTATGCATACTGATTAACTTAAATAATTTAATTAAGCAAACATTCTTGCTTTTGCTTGTTAGTTATCAATTACTGACAATGTTACAGTTGTTCTTCGCACTGGTCTTTGTTCTTAACCACAGCCTTTTCTTGATTCCACACTGTGCCCTTAATTAATTTTAAAGTCACGAGTTTATATTTAAAATGGTAACATCATTCTCTGCTCGACGGAGCATCTGCAAGGGTGCTCAAATTGGTATATTTCAAATTGTCATCTAACTAAACAAGAAAGGAATAGAGAGAGAAGACAAGTTCAGTGCTTTGATACTTTAGGTGTTTATTGTCGTGCTCTGAACAACTTATTGAGTTTAAAACTCGCCCAAAGGATCCAAGATGTCAGGATCCTCTAAGGCTGTAAACTGTTTAAATACTTTCGATTTTAATTTCATCCAGTGGCTTTGAGGCCAGCAGTTAACAGAGATAGCCTTTGGCCGATAAGCTGTAACATTGAAGCAATACTTTAGCAATATTGTCACACAGTTATGACCCCTTCTAGATGTGTGTAGTAAAAACTGAAAATCAGCAAGTGCTGGAGGGCTCTCTTCCTGCCTTTTTCAAGCCTTTATAAACACCATGCTAGTGGTGAAATATGGGATTCACTTGACTGACCACAGAAATGTCTGTGCCCCAGGTTGCATTTGATTTCACAAAGTGTTATATGTCTGGTGTCTGAGAGGAGCTCCACCGGCAGGGCGTAACAGGTTCATGCATTTTGAGCCGTTGCTCCGCTCCATGTAGACACATGACACATAACTATGTACAGGATTTTAAATGTTCTTTCTCTGGCGCCATCGGGTGGTAGTACAAAGAATGACACCGTGGTAGACAGCAAAGCCATGCCACTAAGGCAACATACAGAAGCACCAATTTTCACTGGATTGTTTCTACAAACAAAAACTCTGAAAAATCTGAAAGATGTTATAATCACATAAATATTCTATACAAAATAACTAATGATTTTAGTAAATTTGTGGACAGAGTCAGTAATGGTTTGGCCCAGTAGTAGTAGACGTAGTATAAGGAAGTTCTTGGTATTCTTTTTCTCTGTAGGTCATGAACCATGTGAAGCCTGGGCAGAAAGAATATGAAATGGAGAGATAAATGGAGCATTTTGTCAATGGAACTTTCATTTTTTCATACCAAAGTTGTGTATACACCCATGTTCTTGCCTTTGCTGTGTAAGAGGAACCAGGACACGTGGGTTTGTCATCTTACATCTTGTCATCAAGTGTTTGATGTGCTTGACCGCGTGATGATGAAAGAATGAGTGCTGAATGAAAGTAATTCAGCTAATTACCGTTGTCTGCCATCTCTGCTGTGCTGAAATTGTTTTAGTTTCCTTTTTCTTCCTGGGGTTTTTCTCTGAAGGGGGAGCTTTTTTCCCCCCTTGCAGCTTGTTCCTACACTAAAGGAGGGAGGCGTCACACCTCATATCCCTGTATCTGTGGCACGTAATGCATTCAGCTGTCAGCTAGCAGCATCATTATGGATGAATTTTGTTGCTAATCAGGCTTTGGCCTTCTGTATTAAAGGCCATGTGTAATGAATACTTCCTGGCGATTAGTGGTCAGTGGATGCAAGCTATTTTCCTGTTCAAATTAAGAGCTTGAAAAATGAGGACCTGATCATCACAGAGGCAAAGTAAAGGAAAATTGATGAAACACTGAAAAGACTGGAATCCCTTTGATGTTGTACTGAAACACACTATTTAATTCAAAATAGTTTTTATCGTAGCTTGGATAAGTCACACGTCATGTGAGTATCACTTTGTGGTGTGTACTTACTATTTATCTCTCTTTTCCGTCCATGTATTGTGTCATTGTTCAACCTCAGAGGCAATAATTGTTCTGTTATCTTCCACGGCCATGCTGGAGCTCCCAATGACAAGACGGTTTTGGAGACATGTGGCGAGTAGCTTTCAGCAGTTTTTAGATGCGAGCATGGAGTTGATGGACTTGGACAAATTCCCCCGCATGCCAAACTGCTCCACCAATGGGAAAGCAATATAAGCAGCAGTTTAGACCTTCAGATGTAGACATGTCAGCGTTGCCTTTCACAGGTAAAGAAATATATAACTGCTAGAATCATAACACTTGTGCCACCTGCAGGCAATGAGTGGTTACAGTTCTACATTTAGGTTTACCATTTGTATCTCTCTTTAGCTTAAATAAAATAATAGAAATAGAACATCATTATGTCTGACTAACTAACCTCCAGAAGATATTCAGTACTCAAACAGAAATACATAAATACTTAAATAGCAAATGTTAACTTTTGAAGATTTTGTAAGAAAATTCTTACATTTCAAGACATGAATTGTGCACATGCGAAAGTCAGTCAGTTTAGTAACTATTGATTACGCATTACTGACATATAAAGAGTGAACTACACTTCAAATTCTCATCAGTTTATCACCAGCATGGAGATGAATAGCATATTGTTTTGTTGCATTGTGTTTTTGTTGTTGAGAAATCTAAACCACAGTGATGACTATAGTAGTGATCTTTGACCTTTAGATGAGCCTAAAAACTATTTACATTTCAGTACAGTTAAACAGTGATATGTTCTTTTATTACCCTTGCTGCGGTCTTGCAAATAATATTTTCTTTGTAAACTACACTTGGTAAACTAAACCTGGTCTCATACTTTGAGATGCATTCAGTCTTAAAAATGCAAACATGCGTAGGTATATCACTATTTTTGGTTGATACTGTAATGGAAACGGACCTTCTTGTCAGCCTTGCATAATTTCTTGCCGGTATAAGCTAATTACAGGCTGCACAGGGATGTAGGCCCTGAATCATATATATGAAATATATTGATTTAATGTAAGCATGGTAAGATGTATTTAGAGTTCAAGACAAAATAAACCTTCCGTTCTTTATAAACCATGCTGTTTGTGTTGCAGGTGTGAAGTGGACTGACATACACCGCCTGGCTGACCGGGTCCACCTGGGCTCCGTCTTCATGCCCCACGGCCTGGGACACCTGCTGGGCATCGACGTGCACGATGTGGGAGGATACCCTGAGGTGAGAACGGAAGACGTAACTTCTGAGATTGCCCACATCACAATCAACCAGTAGTTAGTGCTGTAACAGGCACAGTCTCCAGAAAGAAGCAGAAGAAGAAGAAGAAGACACAGTCCTGTTCCTCAAATATGGATGTGTCATCAATAATAGAGAGGCCCTCTGTGCAGAAGTGAGAGCTGAGCAAAAAGAGGCCAAGCTGCAGGAACAAGTTCAGGATGAGGGCAGGAGAGAGGGGAAGGGGAAATGTTGTCTGAACACTGGACACACACGGTTTCAGGTTGTGGTGGAGGATTTTGTACAGTTATGCACTAAATACAGAAGACATACTGTATATTAACATCAGTCATATTTCCTGGTTTCACTAATGATAAGACCTACAGGTGATGGCACAATGAAATATCAGTTTGAACCTCATCATCTTTTCAGTCACATCTCAGTAATCACTGAACAGAGTTATGAGCTTTTGATGAATACCAACATCTGTATTCTTAGACAGTAGCCTCCGAGGTCATATTTTGTGGTTATATTCAGTGTTACAAAGTTTTACTGGCTGCATACAAAAAAATACAATGATTCACTGTTTGAGTCTGGGTGGAAACGTCTTGCTCATCGTCGGACCTAAAGTCTCGCCTGAAACCCAGGCCAAGTAAGTTCTTAAATGTAAGCAATGCAGAAAGAGAAACTGTTTTAATTTAAAAATGTCTAAAATTAAATGTAATTGCAGGTTCAGGTAGCTGTGTCTGTGCTCAGGGAGCAACCTCCATGTGGTCTGGGCTGCAGATATTCTACAGTATATTTTATCTCAACTCGTGAAAAAGTAATACCATTTTTCTCGTATTTAACAAACTGGACTGTTATCTAGCCCAGACTGATGCATCTTCTGATGGGCCGCCTGGTGCAGATAGCTGCTTGTGTATAGAGCTGCTGACCTGCGTCCCTCGCACTGTGGAGGAGATTGAGGCTTTCATGGCAGACTCTGCAAAACCCTTCAGCCCCGACAACAGCAGTTAGAAATTCTGAATGACGTCTCTCTGACAGACAGACAATTAAAAGGGACAAACCATTTCAGTAGTTTGAAAAAATCTTAACTCAAGGTCCACTTACTAGCTTTTTTCTGGAGCTTTTAACTGCATCTCCATCTTGTCAGTGGTTGTAATTGTTTAGTTGTCATGGAGATACCTCGGTTGTCATCACATTAAAACTAAGAATGAAATTTTGGTCATGTGATTTTTACCTAATGTCTGTGCCTCCGGGTAAAATACCTTTTTTTTTTATAAAAATGACTTGCATACTAATGAGTACATTGGACCACAAGTTTTGTGTGAACCAGACAGTCACTAGAGTAGACCTCTTGTCCTCTGATGTAAGAACATTTCCTGACAGTTCTGGAGTTCTGGTGGAACTTCTCCTGTAAATCTGTTTGTTGTAATACCACCTTTGTCCACTAGATGGATGACTTAAATCAGAGCCATCATTTCCTCATCTTCTATCAATGTGATGTAAAACTAATCAGTTTAGAAATCACACGAGGAAAATATGCTGTGAATTATACAAATAATTAGTAATTTTGTTTATTTCAGAAATCTCAGAAACACCTCATGAAGATCAACTGTTGAACACTTGAAATGTAAAATAAGGCAAAGACAGATGTTTTATTAGTTGCAGTCATATGTTGAATGCTGAGGGATTCTGGTATTTTAGTTCCACTCTTGATTGTTTTTGGGAAAATCAAGGGTCATGTCATCACATTCAGGACAGGAGGTTTTTTTGCTCTTAGAGATTGAATTAATTGCATACTTGAGTCTTCCTGAACTTTATGGATGTAGTGAGAGAGGACATGAAGTTAATTGGCGTGAGTGAAGAGGATGCAGAGGACAGGGTTAGATGGAGGCACATGATTTGCTGTGGCGACCCCTGAAAGGGAACAGCCGAAAGGAAAAGAAGAAGGAGTCTTCCTGAACTTAAACATTGATACATATACAGTACTTATGGATCAGAGGTAAGTTTATAGTGCGTGGAGGGAGCTGATAACATAACACAGAAACAGTTGAACATTTGAGAGGTACGGTGTGCAGGTTTTGTATGAAACTGAAAAGGGGGTGATATGGCAGAAAAGGCTGGTTTAGAAATGAGGATTCACTATTAATGTAAACCTCATATATACACCATACCAGACTAATAGTTGTAAAATACTGTCATGATTTATCTTTACAATCAAATAATATTTTACAGATAATTCAATGTATTTATGATTGGTGATTTATCAGGAATTGTACAATTGTGGAACAATCTCCCACAGGAAAAAAAAAAATAGTTTGAATTATAGTTTGTTTCACCTTTACAAAAATACGTTGGGTTTTTTGACCATCTGCTTCTACCATCCAGCAGGCTGTGGAATGCCTACATTCAGTTCAGAGGCTGTGACTGGTGGAGAGGCAGAAAAAAGGTTTTATCCCCACAGCTAAAAAGGGGGCCACCGGTGGCCGATAAACCAGCGTCCTCCCCGGGGAGCCACACAAATAAATAAAGAGGGATTTTTTTCTCTTCAGTTGCTAGGAGGACTGTCGGAGAAGCTTTAAAAAAGACCTATATCATTCACTCTGTCATACATACATACTGTATATACATACATATTACATAGGCTGCATTTACACCTCATGGCTGCGCTTAGGCAATCAGAAAAACCTCTTCTATGCCACAATTCTGACATTTTTCTTGAATCCATGCTGCGTAAAGGATACACCATCAGCACCATGGAGGGTTTCATGCACAGTATTTGTTTCTTAGGAAAAAGTGTTAATTTGTCACTGTCTTTAGTTTGATGAGGTTACATATCTTTGGTCAACAAAGTGGGTGTTAAATAGTTGATTATAGGTGAGACAGCATCGACTTCATATGACCTCATGCCATAAATCTGAGCATTGTAGAGTAAAGAACCATATTAGAACATATACTTTCTATATATAGTCCACCTTAAACAGTTTACAGGTGCTCTCCTCTTCATATCATGGAATCCACAAGAGCCATTATTCGTAAAAGACAGCTGCAAACTGCTCCCCTGGAAACAAAAAAAGATGGATTCTTTATTTTAAACGTGGTTAAAATCCATAAAGTTTTTTGTAGCTTCCTCGGTTTGCTACTGATCTCTCTCACCCCACCAGCGCTCTGTTTATCCAGTGAGTGGATTCCTGTCCTCTACTGTTCTAAGATATTCCTTTCTCCCAACAGCTGTCTCCAAATGAACCAACAGAAATGTTCCTTCTTCAGTTTCCATCCTTGGCAATCAAAAAAAGTGTCCAAGGTCCAGCCGGTCCACTCCCCTGGCTGGCCCAGGAACAGAGTGCCTGCAGCGGGTATTGAGTCTGGCCCAACATGGAGCTGAGGGACGCTAGCGCTAGCTGCGGCCCCGATGAATCGACTGTCTGTGGGCCACTTGTGAACACGAAGCACAGCACGTCATCTTGTAGTAATCGTACACGCAGAGGCGAGCCTGGACCACCACATTGCAGTTAAAGTATTTGTCTCTGCAGTTCTCATCTGAAACAAAAGAAAGGGTTGATCTTGTATTTCTAAGTTGCAGCATATAATACATGACCCTTATTTAACCAAGGGAGCTGACTAAGAACACATGACAACAGACCCTGGGTAAAGTGTTGCAGGAGATGGGAGGATTACCAACATTTATAGCTTCCCAGTGCTGCTTGAACTTCTACTGTTGACTAAAGTTTAGGGTTCAACGCCTTGCTTAAGGGGCAATTTCCATTTCAAGCATTCAGAGATGGCACAGAACATTACTCATCTACTCCTCATGCCAGGAGTTCCCCAGCTGGACATTACAGTCACAAAAATGACCTTTGTGTTCCTAAGGGTGCTAAAATCATTAGGAAGAGTCAGTAATATTCCAGAGAACATGTTGGGAGATGACTGACCTATGTGAGGTATGCAGGGCTCTGGGTTGCAGTCCTCCTTCTTTGCTGGTCTCAACTGCTCTTCGCATCCCTCGCTGGACTGCATGTCGTCAGACAGGCAGCGCACCTCCCGCACACGGAAACCTCCCCCACATGTTTTTGAACACTGGGAGGACAGGAGTCAGTAACAGCAGTCAGTCCCAGGTTAATACAACTCCACCCTAAAGTTGGTCTACTGCTGACACTGCAAATATTCTTAATGTTGTGATCTGAACCTTTAAAAAAAGGACCTGAAAATGTATTTTCTCAATTAGCTTCTTGCTATGAGTGATGGGATCCTGCATAAACACAGTATTTTCTGCCAAAGGTAGAACAGTTTAGTTATTTCACATGGGAGATTGCAATATTTCTTTTTTTCTTTGTGCTCTTCTCGCTGGTTTGAAGTGGGCGGGGCTCAGTTGGAAAAAGGTGATGGTCATGTACTTCAGTACACCAATCAGCGTTTAGAAACATTTGAATCAAAATGGCAATTGGTGGGTTGTTTGGTCACTGTCAGTCAAATCTGATCAACCCAGAGAGCCCTGATGAGGCAGATTTGCAGAGTTTTGTATTATTTATTAACTCTGATTGTTGAAGTTAATATTTGATGTTATTAGAGAAATACTTAAGATTTGAAACCAAGTTTTTTTTGGGGGGGGGGGTTAAATACTGTCATTCATACATGATAAAAATAGCATACTATGCTTTTCTATATCCTATTCTGACAGATCAAAGGCCTGCTGTATAAATGTAACTGTGAATGTTCGCTCAGTGTATACTACAATGTGTCTACATAGGTTTTTGAGTGATTTCTTCAACTGGAGCTACCCAGATTATCAGCTTTGTTGGCCAATAATATAGTTAAGAGTTAAAGAGTAGTAGAGAGTAGTGAGTAGATGCCTTGCTCAAGGTCATCTAAACAGCAAAAAGGGGCGAGGGTTTCATATCTTACTCACCACACTCCAGTCAGTGTGGTACCACTTTGCTCCACAGGCCTTGAGGTTGCAGCTCTGCTGGCTGAGGGGCCGCTCCAGGGAGGAGCACTCATACAGTGGCATGATGGTGAATCCTTCATCTGACTTCATCAGGCACACCACTGACCTCTGCTGGCTGCCTGCGCCACACTCTGCAGAGCACTGGGTCACGTACAACAATAGCACAAACCATATAGATTTAATTACACAGTGCAACAATTGAGACAGGAAAAAAAAATAATCCTGACATGTCGACGCAAAATCACTGTAAAATCCCAAATATTTGGCTACTCCAGACAACGTCCCCTTAAGCGCAGGGTCATCTTCATACCTGGCTCCAGGGGCCTGTGAACCACTCGATGCGATTCTCACAGGGGCCGTTGTTGCAGACCTGAGAGTCTGCGGGCTGCTCGCTGCCACAGCCCTCCAGAGGAAGGCTGCTGATGTGGTTGGTCAGGCAGAGGATTCCCCGGGTTCGTACACCCATCCCACATTCAGCTGAGCACTGTGGAGCAAACACTCCTTTTACAATCTATGTTGTTTAGCGGCTGACTGGCAAAAATTATTTCTCTTTTTATAAACCGATATCCCCATTTAAAAGCCATTACTGCATGCTTTTATTTTGTGAAGTCACTAAAATACTGGGCCATAACCTGATTTAAGTGGAACACATGCATCTCAAATGTATTTACATTATTTTCTATATTTAGTCATTCTAATATTCTCTATTTTACAAAAAAATAATCCCTATTCTCTCTCTTCCTAACTCTTATTTTACTCATTTCCTTTTCTCACACTTTTCCTTCATGACCATTCTACAGTAAGGGCAACAGATTATTCACTATAGCTTGGACTCTTAAACACCTACTAGTTAGTTGTGATGGAGAACTAAAGCTTTATCCAAGCTGTCAAAATCTATAAAAGATCTATATATTATCTGGTTTTCAAAAACAGTTGCTGGATGCATGAAGACAGACCTGCACAATGACTACCACTGTTATTAGAAATGAATGAATGTTACTATGCCTCCCATTGACTCTAACACCTACCCTATTGCCCCACTCGGTGTAGAACCAGCTCTTGGCACAGGTTCCCATGTCACAGTTCTCTACATCGATGGGCCGCAGATTCATGTTGCACTCCTCATCAGGAACAAAGTCGCCCACGTTGCTGACACAGCGTACCTCTCGTGACCTCTGACCCAGCCCACACGGCACCGAGCACTGTGGAGACACAGGCTGCATGGTTAATACTGTGCTGTGGAGATAAGCACTGCTGGAGAGACTGGATTGCTCTTTAGCTTTATTCAGGGCACCGGTGTGTCACTGAAAGAACTGGATTCCGTTTGTGGTTTTCCTAGGTGGGCTGCTTCCTTTCAATGTTTTGGAGAATTACTATATATCTTCTTTATGCCCTGCAAAGCCCATAGAGGAAATATAGTGTGCACTCCTACCTATCCATCTATGCAGTGCCTGAATGCTCACTCTGTTAACATACTTCATTAACTTTAAAGGAGTAGTTTAATATTTTGGGAGATACACTTTTTCGCTTTCTTTCTGAGAGCTGGATGACAAGATCGATAATACCGCCGTATCTGTCCGTTCAAATATGAAGCTTCATATTAATGAGACGACAAAATGTTAATACAAGTGTCAAAGGGAAAAAAACTGTTATGATACTGATGTCAGGGATAACATTTTTAAAACATGCACAGCACTTCCTGTTAAACCTCATCTATTTTTTTAAAGCTGTATGTCATCAAAGATTATGTTGTACGCTAACCGTAGAGACACGTCAGACAGGTACAATGCAGTCACATGTGACTCACAGCGGTCCACTCGGAGCGGATCTGCCACTCACTGCAGATCTTCAGCTGGCAGGTACTGGCGATTTCGGGCCGCTCCAAGTGGCGACAGCGGCTCGTGTGGACATTGAGGGTGCGGTTGGCGTAAATCTGGCGACACAGGACCTGCCGGTGCTGCATGCCCAGGCCGCAGGTCTTACTGCATTCTGACCACTCTCCAATATCCCAGCTGCTCAGGTGAAAATCACAAGAGCTTGGTGTAAGGAAGGTATCCCAGTGTATATTACAAACATTTATGTATGTATATTATGTACATTTTGTTGTTTATATTGCGATTTATTCATATGAAATAATGTTTTGACCACCTATGAGAATGAGGCTGTAAATGGTTCCATCTGTAAATCTTGTGTTTCTACATTTTGAAAGAACTATTCTTATATCAGTCTACCAGGTACAATAAGACAGCATTTGGGTCCTCTCAGCTAATACCATTATTTGACTAATGATCTTAAAATGTGAAAAGAATTTGTGAATACACCATTCTTCATTACCTCTCAGTGGTACCTAACATGTCTGGATACTGCTCATTTTCAAGAGACAGGAGCTGCGATTACAGCAGATATAATCACATTCCTGATCTGATTAGCAGATATGATGCTTTAAGGGTCTTTACATAACATTACATAACAGTAGTGTGTATACTTTTTAGTCAACTTTCTTTCGGAGTGGAACGCCTTCTAAATTTAGCAGTATTAGGCAGTGTGCACGAGTGTGAGAACAGAAGAGTGTAGTCTCTCACAAGGCTGGGCAGGGCTGCAGGTTGCAGGCCTCTTCCTGCGGAGTCGGTCTGCTGCTGCTGTCACACAAAGCATCTGATACCTGGACATGGTTCAGCCGGGAGACACAGTGAAAGATGGAGTATCTGAATCCTAAAAAGCACACAAAACAGATATTTAACTTGACTTGACAGCAAGATTTTGGACATGTGGAATTTAATGTAACATTATAAAATATTACATTACAAGCACTTCTGGTTGCTTTAAATGTTGATAATGTAAAAATTCAAGTTTACTTTCCTTTGGCTTCCTTTGCAGGTCACTCTGTATGTCTGCAACTAAAAACCTAAATATAAATGGTTTGACTGACCTTTACCACAGGAGGCGCTGCACTCTGTAGCACCAGCCAGTTTCCAGTTGTACTCTCTCGGGCGTCTGGGTGGCTGCACGACGGGAACCTGGTTGTCGTTCCCTAAGACGTGGACACATGAGTTTAGATGCACTAAGAAATGTAACAATATTCAGAGTAGAGTCACTGTGGTGAACAGATGGGTAAAGTGAAATTAGATATGAGGATGAATAAATGCTTGCTTGGTTGGGCAAGTTGTATGAATAGATGGATGTGTGTAGGGCTGCAACTAACTTTATTCATTTAATAATTCTGCCGATTATTTTCTCGATTAATTGTTTTGCCCATAAATGTGCAATCAGACAATGCTATAGTAATAAGCAGTTGGGGGGGGTACAAAGTGGGTCTCATTTACCATCTGGTCTGTGGTTTGGTTGCTGAGGGTCAACTGGTTTCTCAGAGGGGAGAATGTACTCATAGTGAACACCAGGGTTTGGCTGCTGGAAGATCATCTGAGGTGAAGTAGATGAGACTCAGTAACAATCATAAAATAATGAGGCGTGTCCTTCTAAAATGTGATACCTGCTCTGAAAAGTGATCATACAATGACAAACTTTAGCTCCTCAGGTTAAACTTAAGCCTGTCAGTATGAATAAAAAGAGAAAGAGTCACTACTGTAAGTATCTGGAGGTCTGAGTTGATTTGTTACTTACATAAACGTCCAGGATCTCATTGGTGGGCCCTTCAGCAACAAAGGACTCCCCAGCTGTGCTACGGATTTCGTTGGGTCGGCGGTAGGTGAACATGGTCCCCCCTCCCTCATACTTCCCTGGTCGGTCAATGGCCCAGTTTCCATTAATGATGGATCGCCCTGATCGGCTCCGGAGCGCTGGAAGAGACAGAGAGAACAACCACACAATCACCACTGACAGCCCTGAGCTCCAACGAAAAGAAAAATACTGCCACAACCTCTTCCACATAATTATTGTTTAATGTAAAACCATTTAGGCATAATGAGAACTGTAGTACAAAAAACCCCTCTGACACTGACTTTCTCCACCCAAAAAAGTAATTATAGCTAACAGAATAAATGCTCTCACGTGCACTTTCAAAGCAATGCCTTTTATAAACGTGACAATCTGTTTGCGCTGGCAAGTCTTTCATGCAAATCCTGTAACAAAATATCCCAAGATGTTTTCCATTGATTTCATGGATTAAGTACAAGAGGCCATTAGGAAAGCATTACAAGTGTAACATTAGACAGGCTTGTAAAAGAGTGTTTGGACAACTAAAAGCACTTCAGAGATACACAGCGTCGAACAGAGGCCTGTTGAGGGAAAATCAGGGACACGGTGAGGATACAGTAGGTGGCTCCTGCTACACTCCTGCCCTTGTCTCATATTCTTGTTTGCATTTGAAAACCTATATTTCCATTTTGAAAAAAAAAAAATAATAATTGTTGCTCCCTGGAATTTTGAACCCTCAACATCAATTCAAAAATAGCATTTTAAGATGACTCCTGTTTATTTTATCCACACAGATGTTTCACAGTTTCTTACATTGGGAAAGTGAAAGGAGCCATTGGTGCCCGCATGATTTACGCTTCTGCTTAAAGAAGTGTTCCAAAATTATGCTAACAGTACAGTATGTGTGTGTGTGAATGTGTAAATGTGTGCGACTGAGTGAGTGAATGTTGCAGAAGGTGCTTATAAATGTGCATGTGAACGTGTGCATGTGTGTGTGGCTGTACATCTCTCAGTGTACTTGTGGGTATAGAAATGGTCACTTCAAATTAAAGAAAGCAGAGCGTACTTGGCATCTAAGTAGTTGGGATTTGAAAGGTAGCCACTGAATCCATCCTCAGAGTGTTCCTAGTTCTTTTATTACTGAGTGGTGAAATTCCTCACCTTAATTAAAAAGGATGGTGAGGCTTTAGGGGTAAGATCCTCTAATGAAAGCGTGTTTATGCACTTTCCTCGAGGGTAGCGGCCGTGGGGGGAAAATCATTTCCCCTCTTCCTCCGAACTTACTGCTGAGTTGGGGCATGGCTCTCATTAAACAATGTCTGACATTCCAACAGTCACTTCTGAAAATAACCCACTACTGTGTCCCACTGTTGTACCTCTATAAAGATGCCAATTATCTGTGTAGTGCGTTTCACTCACAGGCTCCAATGAAAGGCTACACCACAGTGGTGGATGGTAATATAGGCTGCACGCTGGAGAAATCCTGAAAAAGTGACACTGCCACCTGGTTGATCTGCCTTTTCAGACAAATCTAATTCATTTTACAAGCAGCTGCTGCCTGCACAGCTGGAACTAGTAGAATTGTCGAATGTCAGCTTATCACATGACAAACATTTGTTACATTTATCATTTAACTATTCCTACCATGACACTCTATGAACTTTTTTTTATTTTACAGTGGTGTCATACTTTCAATCTGTAACAATACTATATGTGTTGGATGGAGATTCCCATTTTTTCTATGTGTGTTTTGAGCTGGAATGAAGGCAGAGCTCTGCAGCAGACTGCAGCTGATGAAACTGTAAACCTGGATGGAAACTGCAACTAGCTGCGACAGAACACGAGTACCCCAGCTAACACTGCGAGGCCTCATATTTAACAATATTTTCAGTTGAAATATAAAAGTAACCAAGATTTACCAGCTCAGAGCAGAAGATAGAAGTGAGATACAAGTCAATACAACTGCCTCAATGATTAGAACCTGTTCTTGAATAAAAACTCAAATGCAATTTCAAGACCTTCCCAATCTCCTTCCATTTTCATGCATTACTAACTGATGTTATTCATTTAGCAACAAAAACCCTGTTCTCAGGCAAACTAATAAATGCCAAAACAGTATTATTGTAGTCTGATTTTAACACAATAACATGAAGAACAACAAGACACTATCTCTGTTGGATTTCTGCCCAAATGTAGTTCACTCAGCCAACTCACGTGGAATGGATTATTATGTAAATGCAAAATATGTACAGCATTGATATTTGGCCTCTAGGCTCTCCCAGAAGAAAAACACCAAGCTCAGCCCAGCAGGGACTGGGGCGTGACGATGATTACTTCCCTCCTTGGAAAGACAGACTCAGAGCCTACAGGTGGAGGCTGAAGCTTTTCAAAATGCTATATGAACAGCAGCCGCAGTGGCAGCAGAAGCAGCAAGTAATGACATAGCTTTCAGGTGGCAGCAGGCACGGCAGTGAAAGAGTGAGCAGAGCACTGACATCTTAAGTACACCAACATAACGAAAAAGGTATGCTGGATATATGTTGCAGTGAGAAGAGCATGCCGTGTGAATGTAGCTGCTGACTCAAGTTGACTGCCCGAACTCGCTCATTTTCAATCCTAGTCAAAGGGTAAAGCTGTTTTTGTTCTATTGGTAGTTAACTGTAGTAACATTCACCCAGATGTAAAACAGTAGCTAGAATAAAAACCAGCAAACCAGCCCTGAGCAAGAAAACGGATGACCACTGCTTTCATTAGCTTAGGTTTCTCTGTTGTGAAACTACAACCATGAGTGCAAACACTGTGTGAACTGGTGCTGTGGAGTACAGTATCAACGTGACGAGCGTTTTTTCCCCACCTAGGTAGTTTCTGCTCTTCACCATTTCTGTGACGTTGATCTTGGTGGCTCCCTCTGGGATCTCCATTATCTTGTGGTAGCCGACCTTGGACAAACTGTGTTTAAACACTCCAGAGACCAGCCTGCAGGTTGTGTTGTCGCCTCCACACACACCGCACTTGTCCATCACCTTTCCTGATCCCAGATACTCATCGCAGCCTAGACTCTGTGAGACAGAGGAGAAACAGAAGTTAAAATGAATGAAGTGTGGAGTGACGAGCGTTACAGAGTGAAACAGCGGTAGCTGAAGTATCAAAGTGTGCACTAAAAGTGTATAGAATAGCTGTTTGATTAACTGGATGTGTGCAAGTCCATTCTGGGTCAAATAAAAAAGAGCTAATTAGGCATAAAAGATTATATTTACAAAACTAGGCTGCACCTGCAAAATGAACTCCATAAACTCACATCATTAACTACAATCATAGAATAACTAATTAGCAGAGATCTTGTTACTTTCCAGAAGGCATCATTTTGGAGTGACTGTCTTTGAACTGATCCCAGAATTTCCTTCCTAAATCTCTACGGGTGTGAGTTTTCTGTGTCACATTGGTGGTAATAAATGACAGGAAACCTGGGCACAGTAAAAATAGAACAGTTAACATCAGCAGTCCATAAATCCACTCAAATCAGCAGTAAAAGCAACTTGCTGTGCAAACAGGTGGTGAAGCAGCCAAAACTGGTCTGTCTGAGCTACCGTACAGCCAAACACACTGCGCTGTGTTTATTGCAGTCCACAGACCACAGGTGCCAATAAGGAAAAACAGTGGGCATCGGGCGGTGGGGGGGGGCCTTGGTTTCCATGCGGATTCCCTGATTGAAGCTGACATTTCTCTTGCTGTGTCTTGGAAGATATTTCCCTCAGAGCTAATGCATGAATGGGTCCCAACATTCATAAAAAAACATGTTAAATTATTAGAACTTCCTCATAAACCAATGTGGGACTGCTGAGCTTTACATGTGGTGGTGAAGTGCCAAACCTAACTCTAAAGAAGAATGACAAACACATTTGAAGGAAGTGTATAATAAGTCATAAAAATTGCGGTCATCTCCATGGGTTGAGCTGTACTAGAGCAGCCGTAAGTCAGCTGCAGGTCATTGGGAAGATGGATAGAGGGAAACACAGAGAGCAAGGAGAGGACAAGGCGGTGGAGAAAGATAAAGTAAAGGGATGAAAAGTGGGATAGAGGGAGGTATAGTAGGAGAAATGGTGGCCAGAGGTGGACTGAGGCAGTTGGGGTGAACTCAAGAAGAGAGTCTGGCTCCCTCCCACCCGTAGCAGCTCACTCTGTTCTGGGCCAAAACAAACATGAAGTGCCTCCTTCCACACAGGAAATAAGTGATGAGAGAAAAGAACAGCAAACTGAAAGTGCTGGAAAAAAATAAAATAAAACTGTGGTCACTGTGGAATTATGTTGCAGTACAGCAAGGGGCTGAATAAAGCCAGGATAAAAATCACTAAACATAACACAATAACATTCAGGGGAAAGCTGCTGCGTATCATGATCTTGCGTTACAGATCAGTGAATATAAAGCAACTCCGAATACTACAGACTAGCAATGAACACATAACGCAGGGCAAAACACATTTTGGGACATTTTGTCCACCGTGGAAAACATAAAAATGCAATCAAGGAGGACTGTTAGTGACATGACTACCAATGAATCTCCCCCGCGTCTCCATTTTCACCATAAATTCAAACTAAAACAATTATAGCAGCTAGGCAGCCTTTGCCTGAAAAAGGGAAAAATGTTCCTCTCATAAAATAGACGCTGACATGGTGAGAGGTTATCTGTGGCCATTTGGATGGGAAAATGTCTGAATCAAAACATTAATGTAGGAGTGGAGAATAAGCAGTGAAAATTATTGACCCAAAATCTGAATTGTCAATGTAATATCATATGACTGTGGATTTAAAAACACACTGGGTTTTTGTTCTTCTGATATGGGAAGAGCCAAGAGGTTTTATGCCTACAACGCAGGCAGCATGAGAGCGTTAAGGGACTACTTGATATCTAGTGATTTGGACAGTTGCACCATTGAAATCACTAAACTGTCAAGACAAACTTTTCAGCCTCGGAGTAGCATGCTGCACAAAACACTAACATCCTAATCTGTCCCTGAATAATTGGCCAAATTGTCACATCTGCCCTCCAGGTTGTCTCTGAAAAATATGACCTCGACTGTGAACCCATCAAAATGAGGTGTCTCCGGTGTCAGGACACATGAACGCAGCCACGGCTCGGCAAAAGCCTCGCTAACACTGAGAAATCTCAGTGTTGTTGATGAACGAGGAGGCAGCTTTGGAGTCTTGGTCTAGTTTCTTCACTCAGAGACCACGTCAATGCATTTTTCACCTTCTCTCTGTGGGTGGCTTGTGCCATCTGGTGAGGGAAATCGCCCTGTTTTCAGTGGAATTACAACAGGATTTTTAAAATGTCGCTAAATCTCACCTTCATCTGTATATGGTTACATGTGTCAGGACGGTGGAGTCGACTCCCAGTCAACTCGCCAACACTGGAAACAACATGATATTAAAGTAACTCCTGATGGTGTTGTCCCACAAGATGCAAGATGGGTTAAACTCATCATAGTGCAGAGTTTCTGTAACAAACTGAACTCTCACACAGCCAAAGGCACTTGTCACTGGAGATTTCTTGTACTCCCACAAAACACAACAAGACTTTTAGAATTAGACACAGACGTCCAGAGGTGAGTTTTAGTCTTTAGTCTCTTTCTCATTGAACAACAAGTTTAACCCCACGGGCCTATAGATCAATGATGGCAGCACTTCCAATCACTTTAAGACAGCTTTAATGTTTGAATGCAAAAATTAAAAAAAAAATAAAATTAAAAAACTATTAGGGGAGAGACTAAACCTTGGTGGCCAGTGGTCAGCATTCTGGTTATTATACGTTACCTGTAACACATAATTGAGTGCGCCTAAAATGAATAAAATTCCAACTACTTTCTGGGGTCTTGTGAATTTAGGGACCTTAAAAATAGAAGGGGCTTTTACTTCGTATTTTGCTTAACCTCTTAAACCCACAGCTGTCTTTCACTTATTTTATTTCAAGGCTTATGGCATAGCCACTATATGTCTTAGGAAATGTTATTTTAAGGGCAGGTTAGCCTATTCACAAATGGCATCATTTGAGTGGTACTACATATGTATATGGAGAATTTAAAAAATGAAAATAGTATTTTAAAGCAGTATTTAATTTTTGTGGCCACTTGGGGGACAGTGGAAACAAGCTGTACACACAACATTTACATTAGTTAACAGTTGCTTGTTCACAAATTCAATAGACTTCATCTAGAGTCTTGTTTCAGGCAACCTGACAAATGTCAATGCGATGCTCACTCCTTTTAGCTCTGTTTTTGTCTCCACCAACTCTTGAGAGAAATATCTGGTTCTTTAGCTGCTAAACACGAAGCTTGAAAGCTCCGTTTTAGCTACCAAGTAAGGCATCTTACTTCTATTCGATCTTTGTTGAGAGTTGCACATGTGCATGTTTAGATGTACTTGTGGAAACAGCTCAATTTGTGCATAATGATACGTGTTACATAGTGACGTAGATACATTACAGAAGATTAGGCTGGACTACAATCGAGCTGTTTTCAGGCAGTTCAGGTGCAATGTTTTCTGTGGGAGAGAGTAACTCCCTTTGGGGTGGACTTTGGGCTTTTTCACTATGCAAACCTATTATGTGCACAAAAGGATATAACACAATAAAGAAAAGGGTAAAAGCCAAAAAGCATAATATGACCACTTTAAAGGGGGTAAACTGTTACACACAATAACTGTGTTGGTGATATTTACAGACAATATGCAACGAAAGGTTTGTGTTTTTTTTTTAAATAAACAAAATGAAAAAAATCACATGCACTGAAAACATGTACTGATATACACTACTACTAATACTAATACAGTAACACCTCTAACAATTTCAAGCAACTAGATTATTATATAGGCCACATACTTAATACTGAGTATCACACTGTAGCCCAGAAATAAGTGATGATTTGCAAAGGCCCCTTGATCTGTCTGTTAGAGCGTGATTGTAGAAATGATTCCCAGTTTGCTGTTTCACTTGCATGTGTACAGAGGAGTCTCCTCTCTGAGATAAAGATTTAGAGGCAGCAAATAACTGTCTAAACCAATATCAGAGAGTTGGGGGGAAAGAATGACAAATAGACATTTGTATCATTCCTTAATACTTAACATGTACATTGTCAAGATATACAGTTGCACAGGCACTAAATCTCTTCCCGACAGCTTTGGCATAATGTTACAGTTGCCTTGCAATAATAGTGCTTTTATCCATGTAGGAGGCCTGGTTTGTGGCTCCACACTAGGAATGCAAATATGAATAAAAAGCTAATGCTCAGAGGGATATCATGCTTAAATTAACAGCAGTGGTAGACGCAACATGCAGGCTTTTAACTCCTCTCTACTGTGGTAAATTAACTTTGAGATGTGGTGGAAAACAGGCTCTACTTGGTGCTGGAATGTCTCAGAATGTGAGAGTGTGTCCGTGGACCTTATATGAACTCGTTAGTTTTGCAGCGGTTCAAATCTTCTGTGAGGTTCTGTCAGACAAGATTATTTGTCTCTTTACCGGGTGAAGTGGGATGTCATCAGGCATCACAGCTCTCTTGTTACATCGGTCAAGATGTCTGATGCAGTTCATTCTGTGACCAAGATTATACTTTTATTTAGAAGGGTTATTTATACAGGCTTATTAACAAGATTTCGTCTGCTCAAACTACATTAGCGCTCCTCTGTAACAGACTGATAAACGGCAGTGGTCTGGAGTCTTTCTGCAACAGGGCTGCTGAAGAGACTAAATCTGAGACCATGAGTTATGGGATTAAATACAAAATGTATTTAAAAACTACAAAGCATGTCAGAGAGAGAGAGATTGGAAAGTGAAGGCACCAGTTTCTGTGTCATGTACACATGTTAGACACTGTCAGCCAGTGTTTAGGGTGTTCAGACAGAATAATCTGCGACTGACAGACACGTCAAGCCCAAGGCTGACAGACTGACACCAGCAGATGCTTATGGCTGGACCACAGCCTTAAGCATCTGCTGGTTTTGGGCCATATACACTAGAACAGAAGCTATGCACATTACATATTGCACAAGGCTCAACATGTATCTCTCTGTCACCTTTTTTCTCTTGCCCTCTGAATTTTATCCAACTGTCTGTGTGATGCATTTTTATTACGTTTTAGGGTTCAACGTAAGTCAAACTGGTCTGGTTATACAGTAAATATGTAAAGCATGTCAGACATTAGCATCTTACAGCCTCCATACAAAAATACAAAATGATTGACAATGAAAAACAGTCCTAAGACAATAATTCATAATAAATAAAGTGTCTTATATCCAAATCACATTGTAAATCAGCAGTAGTGAGGCAGTGTGTCAACATACAATGTCATGTTGTTTATAGGGGCTTTGACAGACAACTCAACAGTTTATGTTACTTGCTGGCTCTCTCCCATGTCCAGAGCAGCGTGCCAGGCTTCCCCACAATAGGTTAGTACATTTCTGTTGGTACCAAGGCCACACTAGACATGAAAGGATTTTAACATCGACAAAATGTAAGGAGTCAGTGTAAAGTTCTAAAGCGTCACCTGGATATTTCCCTCCTGCAGTCTGTATCACAGCAGCTTTTGATAGTAGTTTCAGTTAAAAATGACAATTCACAGACCTGACAGACTTGCCCAGAACAACTCACATGGCTGCATGCTGCTGGTCCAAAAGCTGCAAAAGGGCAATTAAATGGAGGAGGTTATGAATAAAAGGATGTTTTCTTAGTCTGGAGATGGTGCAGTGGTTAAGTCTGAATCCACATGAATCCACGTTGGCTGAGGCTCAGATCCCACCAGAACCTTCTAACCTGTGTCTTGGCAGTTTCCCTCTCAGCTTTCCTACTGACCGCAAAAAGCAAAATAAAAAACAATACTGTGAGACACAGACTGCTGTCTCCTTCAAAACACGTTTTCACCATCATCAAATGTAACATACCAATTACCCGTCTGCGAAGACAATGAACAATTAAGTTCTATTACAATACTGAAGGGTTATCTCATTCATGTCAACAGACAGTGTGCTTCCTGCCAGGCAAAGCTAGTGGGATATTAGCACGGCTGCTCACAGTAAACCTCTGGGGGAAAGAGGGGGTAACTACTACTACTCCTACTGTAAAAAAAAAAAGGCATCCCGGGATGGAAGTAGTGCAGTATTTTAAAACATATTTATGAGCGTTGGGTTAAAGGGGGCTGTTTGGTGAACACGTTGGGGATTTCTACAGCTCTTCACACATAGAAAGGTTGTAATGTTCTTTGGCAAACGGCCAATGAAGTTATCATGACTTGGTCAGCTGTGACACACCAGCTCATCTGGAAATGCAATATAGCCCTAACTTGGCTTCCAGGTTGAGAATAGAGAGGCAACATCATCCCAACGACAAAGAATTTATAGTGGAAGTGACCTCAAGACACAACGCTGAGTCTGGAAATGACATTACGGAGATTGGACAAACATCTCATTGACAAAAACATCAAATAAGATTATAGTTAAATAAAGTATTAAAATTAGGTTGAGATTGGGATGAAATAAGATTTTGGTATGATAATACACCCCCTCTCTTTCATATGAAGTTCATATTGTGGTTGCCACGGCTACCAGCATCTGCCTCCCACATGCTGGGATTCTGTGGATCTTTAACTGGTTTTAATGAGCGGGGGCAGGCGACTTCAGTCAGCACTTCAAACACATCTGTATCTGTGGAAGCCACACTGCCATCAAGTTCACATGTGACATTCTCACCAATAAACTGACTGAACCACTGACTATCCCTGATTTACTGTTACATCCTGTGAAATAAACACTGTTAAGTACAATTTATTAGAGAAATTTCCTCTTTGAGGATCGCACTGGATGTGATTCAGGGCACATCCATTATTTTGATCACATTTGTCAGAGACAGCCTGGAGGATTATTGGATTATTGGAATGCCAACATTAATGGAATAAATTACCTAAAAAATCGATTTCTTAGCTGTAATACAATACCGTTCACTAAACTCCTCCCCCCGAACAGCAATTGTCCAATCACAGTTTAGCATCCGTAACTAGGCACATCAGGTCTGTCAAGCTTTGGATTTCTCTACATGTTGAAGCGGAAAGCATGGTGCTGTAGTGAGAGAGATACTCAGGATTTAAAGAGATTGGAGTGTGGTGTCTTTTATAGTCTTTCCAAAACCAAAAATACAAGTGCAAACATGTAAGGAATGGGTTACACAGCGAGTTTATCTGCTCTACCGTAAGCTACAATCCTTAGCTTACTACCTACAGTAGTAATAGAGCATTACCACCAAGGCCAACGAGCACCTCATTAACTACATTAATTCATTGGGTTACAGGTTATGTTAAAAATGGCCACTCACGACTACAATGTACACTGTTTAGTATTTCCCTTCTGTGTAGAAAGCATGCTATCAGAGTTTAGGTTAATATTAGCAACTCTGTCCTGCTCTTTAATGGATTTAACCCCAGCCAATGTTACAGCCGAGATAAACAGAGTAAGGCAAAAAGAGACTCTGATCTTAAATAATTCCTTATCATACTTATAAATACTAGGACGACCTGTCTCTACGCTGCTATACAAGAACAATGCTGCTTCTTTATTTCAATGTCTTCTACATGAACCATCAACTGGTGAGGATGCTGACTTTTTGCCTGGGACATACAGCTTCAGGTGGGAGTCTTTTACCACAATATCATGTATGTATCCATCAAGTGCATATTTAAGACCCCCTTTTTTAAGAGTTTCCCTTTTAAAATAAGTCAACTGGAAACATTAAAAAGTCTAGCAGAGACAATGTTTTCAACCAACTCATGGAGCTAATGTTAGCTTAATTAGTTGGCTAGCTATAGCTGATCAAATCTGCTAGCAACAGTTGTCATTTCAGTAGGAAAAATCAACTAGAAATGCGAGACCTGATTTTGTCCACCTCTGTCTGAAATCACCGTTATCATTATAATCTACATACAGTAAGTAATGCTTTCATCAAAAAGTGTGAAGAAATATGACACTACATGGCAAACTAGATTAAGCACTTTGCCTAAAAACAAACTAACAAAAAACAAATTTACTATCATAACATACTGTTCAGTGGACATTTTATCAAAAGAACTATGCAGATACAGCCTTACAGGAACTCTGACTATGGCCTGTTTACGCATGTACTACATGGAAGATGTGACTTCATCAATAGCACAAAACTTGCAGATTTATTCAATGTGTTCCTTTCCCTGACACAGATTTCACTTCTGGCTCTGGTATGATGGGAACACTAACTAGAAGACTAACCGTGGTTTGTAACCACAAATAGAAACACAAGTTCTGGTATTTTGGATAGTAATCACTCAGCTTTCCACTCTCCACAACATAGCATTTCATGAAATCAATAGCAACATGTGTCAAACCAAAATGGGAACACAGACAAACTGGGATTATTTACTGTAACGTAGGAAGAGATGAGTTGAAGACAAAACAAGTGGCAGTTGTGGTTCCAACACATTGCATTATAGTGCTTTTTGTCCCTTTTTAAAATGTGTAAATAAGCAAGTTCCCCAAATTTATTTTAGTGTTGTATGGATCATTTTGCAAGACTAAAAGTCACAAAATTCAAATCGGGTTATGATATCTACAGGATATCTTCCAAGCTGCAAGCATGAGCATTTGTAGCCAAGTGGTAAAGAGAGATGTAGGCATGAGTGGCGAGCCCTTTGATCCCAACAGTAAAAAAAGAGGCCTCATCCACACCACAAGCTGCCCTCACAGCCCGGGGCGAAGGGCAGACTGTCTTCGTTAAAGGCTCCCATGCTTGTAAAACACTCAGAAATAGCATTGAGGATGGAAAATCTACAGCCATAAAAACACATAGGGTTTCTCCTGACATCACTGCTCTGATTCGGATGCACTGTTTTGGAAAAAGAATGACCAAATGGTCTCTGCTGAGCATTCACACTGCAAGGTAATGAGGTTGATTCCACTGGAACATCCACAAAAAAAGACAGTAGATTGATGAAATGATAAAAGGACGACTTTTCAACATGTCACATAGTTAACGTGAATTATTATATATTATATTAACACAAGCTCTCCCCCTCAGGCCCTCTTAAAAACAGCTCAAAAATCATACTGAGTTTTGGCTGATAGTATCAGGTATTCAGCTTGATACTTCAAAATCACATTTGCTAGCAAATTCTTGTTAAATTAGGAAAATGCATGAACTGATGACATGTTTCAGAAGTCCACTACAGCAAATGAGACATCGATTTTGCAAATGTTGATTTTACACGAACAGCAGGGGGATCTTTGAGATCTCACATAATGAGGAAGTGAAGCCAGTGTAAAAACAAAAATACCTGACAGATCTCTAAAAAAAGATAAACACAACATAGAAAATACACAACATAGAAAATACACATAAAACAAGGTGTAACACTGCCATGCTTATACAATGTGATGTCAGCTGTCCTTAGTCTGTAGTTGTTGAGACAGTGAGGGTGGACATGACAGGGTAGGATGAGGGACACTACATTACTTGCTTGTTCTTAGTGTAGGATGAATGTCTACTACAGTGTGGACTTCTGATGCTAACATTAACTTCTAATTCTAACAAACATTCACGAAGACTTCTGTCAACTGGAAAATAAAGACACAACCACTCTTATTCAATCTGCCCTTTTTCTAACACCCAAGTAGGTGCTGTCACAAAATATCACAAGAGTAACTCAGCCTGCATTTTGTCAGATTCCAACATTTATATAAAATTGATGGCTATGGAGTGTAGTATGTAGAGTCACATAAAATTGGCACAGATGTCCTCATCAAGACCCTGGCACTTCACAAGTTTGCATTAACAACCTCAGGCATCTCACACCAGCCTCATCAATCATCAGCAAACACAGGTGAGCTAAAACTAGCTGAGCTGAGCCACAGGCAGCGACAGGCTAATTCAGGCTTGTAGTCTATCCCTAATAGAGTTCCAAGTACATCTTTATAGTCCCAGGACAGGCCTGACTCACTGAGTCTTACACTAGGAGGGAAATCTAATCCCACAAGTAGCCTGTGAATGTGCTGTGGAAAAATAAACCGCTCAGAGAGCAAGCAGAGCCACAGTGAAAACAGCCATACTGTAAATACTTCCACTCAGTAGATGGACCACAGGATCATGGAGCCACACTGACAGTCCAAGTTATGGATTGACACTGTCCAGTGCTGCTTACAAGCACTAGAAACTGGCTGGAAATGAGTACCAGGTTTACTTGCATCTACATTTGTGAATTTAGATGTCTTAATCAGATCTACTTTAATTAAATTTAATTTAACTTTACTTTAATTACCAAGTTCAATAAATGCACAGCATTTCTCTTGGTGACATGCATGTGGCGGCACATCATCAACTTCCAAAACCTCAATGCAAAGAGAGAGTCCAAAACAAACTTACACTGAGTAATGCATCATGCAATGCAACTCTTAGAGCCAGAGTGTTAGTATCAATGGGAATCCCCACTCTCTCCCAGGTTCCTCCAGGACCCAACAGAGGTGAAGCGGGTCCTACCTGTGACCGCGGCTTCTCCTGCACACTCATGTGGAGGCAGACGAGCAGCAGAAGAGCCAGTCCTGAAAGCATTCTCTCATGTGGCCACAGAAATGTTCGACCAGTCTCTCAGGCTTCCACACGAGTCCAGTGGCTGCTGCCGTCAGCCTCTTCCTCGCCTCTGTAGCTCTGAGAATGCCCAAAAAACCCTCTCACTACAGTGCTGATCTCTACGAGATCCCCTTGTAAACTGAGCTAGGGGAGGTGCAGCTGGGGGAGGTGGAGGGGGGGACGGGAATGGGGCTCTTTTAGAGGAGGGAGTGTGAGAGGTAGAAAATGAATAGGAGGGAGAGAGAGGCGGGAGGGAAAGGAGGCAGAGAGGAGAGTGTGGCAGCTACTGCTGACAGTAAATTGGAACCCACAGAGGAAGTTTTGGGGAATATTTTCAATGTGACAGAAAAAGTAAGAGAGCAAGGAAATTCTTGCAGGGCTGAAATTAGTGTGTAAGCAAAACCACTATGGTTAAAATTGTGTGGAAATAATGGCCATGCCATCTTCTAGGGATGCCAACAAATAGGAATTACAGAATTACACACTTAACTTCTTAATACTACAACACCACAAACCAGAAAATGGAGCAAAATAATAAAGTCCCAAGGTCTCATGAACATCCTGAAGTGGAAATAACCCAATATGGAAAACATTTGTTGTTTCTGCTCACTCTCAGAAGCAACAACTCAAAAACAATACGATCCCTTTGCCCTCTTTGAGCCCCCCAAATACTTAATTACAAGCCACGTTGCAACACTGGAAGCACGACTGCGGCAGCCAAAAGGACCAGACTCATCATATGGTTTTCCTATTGCGCCACCATTGTTTCCACGACATTAAACTCTAATTCACCAGGACATACTAAGTAAGGAGTACACTCTTCATCCTAGTAACTGACAGTTGGTTTTTTCATAAAATTATATAGGCAGACTGAGCGCATTGGGGATATTGTGGCTGGACTTGTTTCTACATAAAGACTTCTGCAAGCACGGGCCTGGAATAAGCATGACATAATTGAAAACTTTCGTGTTTTGAAGTGGCACACAGAGACCACAACAGGCTGCTGCAAAGTCTACTGTATGCACCGAAAGGCTGTTTCTCAGATGGCCGAGCACCAGCGCACACATGGTGGGACTTATATAAATATAAATCTCTTCGGGTTTGGAAGGTATTTGGCCTCATCATTTCTCTGCTTATCTTTACCCCCTCCTGCATAGCACATCCTATCAGAGCAAGCCAGAGACACTTTGGCCAAACTGATGCAACCAATATATGGAGTTATTAATAGTGGAATAGATTTGATATCAAGTGGGTTGTAAATGAGATTTAATGGATGACTGACCCAGTGTCAAATAATGTTTTTCCATGTCTTCATCATGAGTGCCAACATGGCTGAAGAATTTGACAAAAATATCTAATTAAACTTTTTCTAACCAATATTGCAATTGCAATTTAAAATGAGATTATTTTCTACAAATTAAACCCCAGGCATGTATTTGTGTTCTATATAGTTTAAGAAAGACGTGCTTGTGCCAAGCATAATCACAAACTTCATCTTGTTTTAACATGAAAATAATAATATACAATAATGCAGTTGTTTTTTGTCAAAATCTTGTAAGTAAACTAGTGAGTTTTTTTAATGGAACAACTGACCAATTTAGCTCACATTTAAGCATTATAATATCAACCATACTACGAATGTAGTATGGTTGATATTACTCAATAATACTGAAATACAGTCATGACTTGACTACTTGAGTTTTATGTAGTTTGGCCAACTCAGAATCAACGTTAATTAGCTATTAGCTAAGCTACAGATGAGTAATTTTGTGTGTTGCCAGTTGATATGTAGTGTAAGTTAAAATTGCACACTTTCAAAATTGCAATTAATTTTTCAGCCCTAAATGACAGTAAATGACAATTACAGCAATAAACATATACCGTACTTAGCTGTGCAGACAAAATTTGTAAAAAAAAAAAAAAAGAAAAAAAGACAGGTGCAAACTCAGTAACTGGGAAGATGACAAAATTATACCACTACAGTCCTTTAGGAGGATGCAAATGTGTAATGTTTTAAACACCAGCTCACAGTAATCTATCCCCATTAAAATTAACAGCTATTATAAAGCTATAATCTATATGTGCACTCACGTGTAATGAGTCAGCTGAACAGATTGCCAAATATTTGCTTGGAAATGATATGCTTGTTGGCACTTTACTTAATAAATCACACCCTGCCACCTAATATTCTGTAAAGCCGTTTCACAGAGCAAGCAGAGGCATTGGGTGCAAGAAAGAGTAGCAAGAAACAAATATCTCCACACCTGGCTTGGTTTATGTTGGAACAGTGTCAGCTGACACACACACACACACACAAATATATCTGTCTGGCCTAGTTCATCCTCCCAGTAGCATGTGTCCTTCTCAAAACAAAACAGTGAAATTGTGAATGGCTTTCTCAAATAGCTTTGTTTTCATAGTTAAATCCCTCGTCCTCCACCCCCATCACCTCACACACACACACACACACACACACACACACACACACACACCATGAAGCAGCATGTACAGTATTCAGTATGCAGGAGGGGAACAGCTCTATTCAGCAGCCCATCCGTCATGATGAACCTACAGACATCGTCTCCTGTTCCCCTGAACAGATCTCATTATGGAGCCGTAGCGCCCAGAGGTCGGGCGGGGCCAGACTGACTCTCCAGTACACCCCGGGGTCTTTGTTTCCTTCAACAAATGGGTCAGCCCTGAAGCAACCTTGGCTCCAGGCGCCTGATTCCAGCAGTCTCCAGCCCACACACGTCAGAGTCGTGCTCTACAGCAGGTGGGCTCAACATTACTGTACACTGTCAGGGTCCGGCAGACACACGCTCATACAATAGCTGTATTCAGCTCCTGTTCTTATTCTCTGTCACATTTCCAGCCTGTCTTGGCGTTAGCTGTTTGGAGGACTTTTAAATCCAAAGCTCATTAGTGGAACCATGACTCCAAAACATTTTTAGCAGGTGTGGCCTCAGTGGGAAACACTCTACCTGGCAGCTGTAATGCCTCTGTCATTAATCTACCTTACATCATGCTTCATACATGCTCACACTGAAGGATGGGAAAAGAGGATGCAGGGCCCCCGAATTGCAAACAGCAGTGCAAACATACTTCTGCAGCCATATTCACAATCTAACAAATCTCCATTGCTTTGCTTTCCAATCATATTTCAACATCTCCATTTATTTTATCCACCTATTCTAAACAGTCAACACTTTAAATCTGTTAACTATATCAGTACAAGTTAAGAAAAGGCAGAAAGGAGGAAGAGAAAACACATGATTTTTTGAGCATCTGGGATACATATTAGTCAGCAAGGCCAGGCATGTAGGTCCCATGATTGTTTCCTTTGAGCAATGTATTTGACTGAAAAAGGCAGGACCAGAGTGGAGATAGGCGGGTTAATGAATAAAGCAGGTCGAGAGGGATTTGGGCTGGGAGGGGCAAGGTGTGGCTGAGGGATGCTGCTTTTCTGTGCTGCTTCTAGCACAACAGCAGCTGACGGTGGATGAATAGTTACTGTACATCAGAGGTCTCGTACCAAGTGCACAGATACTGTATGTGGGGTTTCATTTCAACTAAACACTACAGCAGATGATATCAGTGATTAGTTCCCCATCTCTGCCTGTGGTGTTTGAATGGAATTTAAAAAAAACGTCTCTCTGTGGCACATAAATCACACATGCTAGTCTCCAACACTGTGGCTTCATGCATGTCTTGTCCTACTAAACAGAGCTTTGGCGAAAGTTCAATCAAACATCTTTTCTCTCACATCCCTTTAATCCTCTGTAGGCGAATTTCTGCTATTTCTTCCCATCACTTCCACTTTCCCACACTGTTAAAGTCCCCACATTCTGATGTCATAATAGCTGGTCAATGATTGTTCTGCCTGCATTCCACGTGCCAATTGGTCCTTGGATGCTGTTCTTTAAAATATCATTGCAACACACCACCGCCCCATCACCACCATGACCCCCAGGTTGTCCAGGGAGATTCAGGCTTTACTTCACCACCACCAGCATCTAGACTCTGTGGACTCCTGTCCTAACTCCTATCTTCAAATGGGCCTATGGGCTCCACATTGACAAAGTCTTTCTCCCTTTCTCTCAGCTGATGTTAACGGCTAACCCAAAACATGTCACAGCGTTATATTGCTTACATTTCACGTGGGACTTTCATAATGCATGTGACTTGGTTGATGCCTTGGTCTATTCTGACCAACTGTGGATGATGTAAGAAGTGACAAGGGAAATATGTAGTTAATAATGTAATATGTGCTTGTTATAACTGTGTGGTACAAGACACCATATATATGGCAAGACTCAATTACAGAGGAGATACAGTAGACAGAAAAAAAATTAATTAGAATTTTAAAATTTTCAATAAACTGCTTTCAAGTGTAACCACAATGATAGATGCAACTGCTGTCCACGAGAACTAGACATCTATGAACAGCTGAGATGAACCACTTGTCAATTTTGCACTTGCCAGGTAGTATTATGAATTGTTGACCATCTATACATCTTGGACTTGATTTGTTGATAATGTTGCTCACAGTGTATAGATACGGGTAGACTTGTAACCCCTGGACCTTTTAAAGCTGATAGGTGCTCGTTAAGGTGGAACTTTGACAATCCAAACACACATAAATTCAAAATATAGTATATGGTGTTATCCATCTATAAAAAGGCTTGACAATTCAGTGACAACTTCTCTTTTTCCATTTTGTAAAAGTTGATCACAGACACAAACTATGGCCTGTAGAGGCTCTGAGGCCCGTTCCTTACTCAGTAATCTTGACCTCAACAAGAAACTTTTGTGAAACCCAGAACTGTGACTGACTGACCAGACAATGAACAAATAGACCAGATACGTTCAGCTTTAACTCATTTACTTCTGTGTTTAATGTCTTTATACACCTGCTGGAGGCCTTGTGTCAATAAAGCTGTTAGACGCCATCAGATAAGAGTCTAATTAACAATGGGGTTTGACCCTGAGCAGCAGGGAACCTACAGCACAGACGCACTCTCTTAATAACAGATTTACACATTTACAAGAACACATATAAAACATCCATTTATAAATAGGCATTTATAATTAAGGTTGTGTACACAAACAGATATAGTCTCACATAATATTCTCAAACACCTAAACACACATTAAGTGCGACATCCACTCACACACACACTCGCACCTACGTTTCTTATCTTATTCTCAAATGACCCTAAATGCCCAGTGAGCGCTGACCATACGTTGAGAGCTCCAGATCTCCGACATTCCAAACAAACCGATGAGGCATAAAATGTGCTCAACTGTCTCTTCAATTGACAGCCACCCAGATAGCAGCCAATCACTGTCAACAGCCGTCTGTCTGATGGAGACCTGTGTGACCGCCGAGTGCTAAAAATAGAACCTTGTATCCGTATAGTATACCCTCATAAATCTGTCTCTGAGACCGGACACTGGGACTCACTGCTCTCTGCCCTCGAAACACTCACTATATATCAACTATCCCCAAATCACCAGCATCCATCCATCTTATCAGCCATCTCTTCATCTATTTACAATCTGTCCACCTGCTTAGTCTCCACACAGAACCACACATGCTGAACACATCAGTTCACTGTGACGACACAGCTCGGTTGACCATGGCTCGGTCATGATATCATGAGTCAGCGTGCTGTGAGGGAGATGCACAATGATCATGGCAAGGCAGGGCTAAAGACTGTGACAATGGAAAAGCATCACAGAATAGGAGTTCAGTGTATATAGCACAACAAAATGCTAATAATTACAAATATTGAATATATATTATAAATAATAATAATAATAATTTCCACACCACAGCCAACTTTGCAATGTTCCCATTTTTTTTCTCCGTTAGGGCGTAAACAAGGTTAAATAGGAAAGGTGTATGGATCTGATTGTGCAAATACTTTCTTTATTTCTGCTGACACCAATATTTGAAGGCACTGGCCCAGCTGTTGTTGTGCTGAACTGCCAGAATACGATCAGGAAATGGAAGTTCAACCCAGAGCTAAACACTGGCTGTCTTTTACTCTCCCCGTAGTCCTGTGTGGTACCAGGAAAATATAACCCAGACAATGTACCAATGTACTTTCACTGAAACTAGTTCACGTTTTTTTATATTAGCAAACAGGACTAAAAGTAAAGTAAGGCAGGACTGAGCAAAAAAAAAACAAACAACATTATTCAGAGGAAATTAACACACCAAACGAAAAGACAGGATATAAACAGAGGAACCACCACCAGTGTGTTGGAAACACATCAAATGGAGATCCCATCAAGACACTTGCTTTTTCACAGCTTGAAGGAGGCCCCACTTACAAGGTTAAACACTCCCCTGTCTCCTGAAGACAGACTTTATGAGCTGTAGCAGAGGTGTGGCGGTGCAGAACAAGTGTCTGTCCCACAAACCCAGAGCTCTCAAGCCTAGCGGAGTTGGACAGGTGAAAGCCAGTAGGGGGGACAGCAGGGCCGATCCAGGAGGATGAAGATCCAGGAAGTTTAGGCCAAGCTAAGACATCAATCTGTCATCTCCTTCACATCTTAACTTCTCAGACACCGTTTATCTTAACTGTCCTCCAACTGGAATTCTCATATTCAAGCCCTCTTGACAGCAACAAGCGTCCTAAGAAGTGTCATTAAGGAGGATACTATATCTCTACTAGCTCCGGGGTTGCAGCTCTATAGTTATACCTGACCTTTGACTCCGTGTGGAGGGGAGACAGAAACAGTATCTCTCTTCCAGGGATTAAGTGAGCATTACATAAAGAGCTATATTTTTATTAATTTATGTTTTCTTTTCATTACAGACAAATACATTGTGAAACTTTAATTTTCAACTTTAAAATGCACACTTGCTAAACCACTGTTACACTTGCACGGCTCTTAGCTAAACGCTAATGTCAGCACGCTAACATACTCACAATGACAATGCTAACATGCTGATTTTTAGCAGGTATAATGTTTACCATGTTCACCATCTTAGTTTGTCACACAAAGTACAGCTGAGGCTTATGGGAATGTCATTACTTTTGCAGGTATTCGTGTATAAGCCAAAGTATTAGACAAAGCATTAGATGATGTTGCTGGATGAAAAATTCATCCTGAGGGGAACATGAATGTCCGTACCAAATCTCAGGGCAATCCACATCTAATAGCTGTGGAGACATTTCATTCAAAACCACAAATATCACCTCATGGTGGAGCTACAGGAAAAGTCACAAGTACTAATTGTAAAGACAGCATTTTTCTAAAGCAAATGCCCATAATAACTATTAATGCATATGTCCAATAACTGAAGACAAGCTCTGCTGACATGAATCCATAACCTTCTGCAGTGGGTAATGGTGAGGGAACACCCTGTGAGCGTGCAGCTGGGGCTTGTCGTGACAGAGATGGGATTGAGGTATCTCCACCAGTCTTTGCCAGGCAGGCTGTATATCAAAGCACTCATCCCCCTTTTAACAAGTCTGCCTGTCCACCACAGCGGGGAATGCATAAAACAGATGCAGCTGTCAGAGGAGAGAAGTGAGGAGTGGCCTGGGATGTTGTTTGATGAGTTTGGGCCTGAGCTGCGCTCTTGCTGCTGGGAAATATGCCAGTCAGAGAGGAAGACTGTGGCTGAGACCTCGACACTGCTCTGGGTTGGACGTAGCTTCATTCTGTCATCTTTATTGAGAGAGAACAATATGTCACCTAACTGTGGACAGTGGCAGGGAGTAGTGCAACTGGGATTAGACTAGTGATTGCTAGATAGATTTTTACCCTCAGCTGGGCCCACCACCGCCAGCAGAGAAGTGTGTGGTCACCCTTAAAAAAATACACACACACACACACACCCTTCTCAAATGCCCTTCCTTGGTATAAAAGAGAGCGAAGTCGCAGCTCAATGGAATTCTCACCATAAAGGGATCTTTCTTTCACTGTTCATCTGAAATGAGTAGCCACATTCAAAGGGGTTTTGGTGCCTCAGAGCTGGCTTTTTCAACGTGTTCGTATACACATTCATCAGAAGTAGTTCCACTTTTAAAAAGACAAATGGTGATCCTACGGAAACTGATCAAAGGATATCAAATATACGCAACATAACTCAAAAATCATGGCCATTCATAGTCCTATTTTCTAATTTCACTAAAATGACAGTGCTTTCCTTATTTCCAGTTATTTTTAACTGCATTATATCATGTGTTACATATAAACTAATTGCAAATTAGTGATATGATAAACTTAATCATGTCATTATAGTACTGTGGTTGTTTGAACCAGAATTGAATCAAATAGTATTTACAACATATAAATCTACTTTTGAGATTAGTTTTATCCTATGTAAGTGTCAGATGAGTGGGATTTGCCACACTGGACAAAACAAAAAAAAAGATGCTAGGATGGTCTGATAATTAAATGAAAGTGTCTGACACTCCATTGGTCAGCTTTTTAGCCATGCAAGCAGTATGGCTCTAGGGATGACAATGTCGTCCACTCGATCAGTCCACCACAGAAATCTCTCAACAACTGTTGGATGGATTGCTATGAAATCTTATACAGACATTTGTGTTCCTCAGAGGATGAATTGTAATCACTTTGGTGATCCTTAGGATCAACTTTTGTGGTCTGCTGACTTTTCATTTAGTAACATCATCTAATGCTTTGCCCAATACTTTGGTTTATGACCAAAAACCTGCAAAACTAATGACATTCATCTTTCATTCTTAGCTGCACTTAACTAATTAGTAAATGTTAGCATGCTAACATGTTAAACTAAGATGATGAACATGGTAAACATTATACCTGCTTAACATCAGCATGGTAACATTGTCATTGTGATAATGTTAGCATTTAGCTTAAAGCACCGCTGTGCCTACAGTCTCGCAGAGCCGCTAGCGTGGCTGTAAACTCTCAGTCTCGTTAGTTCCTTAGTGATCATTAAAATAATGTACAGAGACTACATGCGGAGAGCAAGTATCTAACTTCTAGCATAAAGGAGCTGAAGGCTTTGAAGATATTGTAATGAATCTCAGATCATCCCTTCAGAGTCTCAACACCAATGATAAATCTCTCTTGAAAACTAAAGTGACAAAAAATGGTTTGTTTTCCATTTTATGTGGACAAACAGGTAAAGGCAATGCACTGACTGTCTGTCCAAACCGATTTATTTCAGTTGTGTGCTGAGCCATCCAATCCAGAGTGCAGTGCTACTCAGCAGTTTTGAAGCAGCTTCTTGGAGGCAGAACAAAACATGAAGGAAAGCAAAGCCCCAGCAGCGCACATAAAGAGAGCTGAGTGTCCTGAACAGTGAGCAACTGTTCGGCTTGCCTACACTCTCTTAAATTCAGGATGTAGACTGGGAGTCAGCACAGGCACTAAAATGGAATGAAAAACATTGGCAGGCCATTTTAAACTGTGTGGGCACACCGTACACCAACATGGAAAAAACAATACCTTGAAATCTGCCATGTTCTTTTACTATACTTTCCAGACCTTTTGTTGGGCAAGAGCACTGAAACCTTTGTTATGAGCTGGTCAAAGTGCTGGCGACCACATCACCAAACCCTCACTCCATCCCACAGACAGTTCAGGACAAGCAGGTGCCAATACAACAGACAATTTCCGCTGGGCAACAATCCAGGCAGTGAGATGAGGATGAATTCACACCATCAGACAAAAGCTGAGTCCAAGTCCAAAACTATATGGTACCAACCTTGACTTGCTTAATTAGTTTTGGTTTTTAAACCTTAAAGACACTCTAATAGGCCAATTTGAGGGAGACTGAGAAATATGAGATGAGACCTGCAGTGGCACCAGGGGTCTAAGGTCAAATGAACAGGTTGTTATTCATGCAGCATGAAAAAGGTGTCAGGGAGAAGTATCAGGGACCACACAAACTGGCCTGTGTGCTAACATATTGTGTGAGTAAAATGTAGGTTCAACCTCAGCTCATGACATTGTTCCTTTTCTCTCTAATTCATTCAGTCATTTTCCAAAAGTCACTAATAAAGTAGAAAAAATACAATTTCAAAAAACACATGTGATGTGTGAGTGTGCACACAGTGTATGTGTCTGTATAAAGAAAAAGGTGTAGGAAAAAAAAAAAAAAAGATTCATTCAATATCGTATTAGGTATAACAGATTCAGTCTATACTAAGGGTAGTATTGTGCAACCAATTGCATCTGTTATCAACTAGGCTCTGGAAAGTTCCATAATATGTTTAGTGTGTGTGCTTTCAATGAGTGGGCTACAGTAGCTGTTTAAATGATGAATGCTTTGAATGTTTCATTTGAATAAAAGGATACACAAGTATTCTCCCTATTTATACAAATAGCAAACTTTGACCTTAATATTTTTCTCCCACAAAAACGCACACAGTTGGACAACTGGCTGGTTTCTTGACAATGTCATCGATGTGTTTTTGGGCTTCCAGAAATATGTACTTCAGTATCTCTGTGCTATGCAAGGACAGGCTCCGACCTGCTGGATCCCCTCTGTTTGAATAATTAGAAAGCAATTATTGTATGGTTTGGCGCTGATCTGAATCAGAAGTATTAGAGTACCTGGTAGGTCGGAGCATATCACTTCTGAGTGCCTTGGGGACAGTGCACCAGTTTGTACAGTAGCTGTGTTTGAGATACTACTAAAACCTGCTGATCTATATGTAGCAGTGTTTTAGTTTGGTTAGTTAGGACTTAAATAGACAAGTGTTTAGTTTATTGCACTTTAGTTTTATATCTCTTTAGTTTTAACCTTGTTACTGTGACTGGTCTGGAAAATAGCCAACAAAAATAATTTGATGCAAAAGACCACATACAGTTTTTGGAGGAAATGTGACAAAGAGATCAGTGAAAACTGGACTTTTAAAAACCAGAGCTGTACAGGGTATTGCTATAGCAACCACACAAATAGGGATCAAACAAAATTTTCCATGACAGCTTTCCCATATGTACCAAAATATGATATCCATCTTGGTCTGTCATTGTTGTTCGTCAGGTCAGAAAAGGATTAAACAGTCTGGTTTCCACTCCCGCAGGGCTTACCATAGAGAAACAACTGCAAACCGCATTCTTATGTAATGAATGTGTTAAACATGTTGTAAAATACAATCTGGTATATGCTTGTAAAATTCACTCATCCAGCTTGACTTTCCTTAGAAGAGTTCAGCAAATTTTACTCACTCACTATGCATTAAACACACCTTTCAAAATACTGGTGCTATGATATTCCTGCAATTCCAATACTAGAGACCATCAAACAGTTTAACACATATAGTGGACTGTGCTTTGCTGCAGTACTCAATCCTCATCCACCGAGCTGAGCAGCTGGTTGGCTCCTGGGCAGAGCTGAAAGCCGCAGGGCCACATCAAAACAGTGCACTTACTCCACATGGACCCTGCCTTCTGCAGCAGCCACAGGAACTACAGCCTAAAGGTTAGCTACTGACAAGCTTGATCCATCACTTATTATAGTATTTTGACAAGTTATGAAGTATCATGTTAGGTCATGCAGAGTGCACCAAACCAGCTGACCATCAGCTGATTCAAACAGGCACCAATCATGACTGGCACTTCAAACAAACAGTCTGTTCGGTGCTGCCAACTCCTCATTCCTCCCTGTGGTTCCTTCCTGCTCCATGCTGCTGATGAAGAGCTGTGCTGCTTGCTCCCTCTACCAGCCCAACCTCCCCATGTTAAGGTCTTTTTTATCAATATGCTTGCAATGACATCTCTGGCATTATGTATATTCCATATGTCATGGTATGTATCTGCTTAGGGCAGAACCTGTAGCGCTAACTACAATTCCCACAACAATGTTTAACTTCAATGATGAGATTTAAATTAAATTATCCAGATGTTTTTACATTATCTCTTGGGCTCGTAGCTGGGGTGGGGGGGTGGGGGGTGGTGAGGGGTGTCCTTTTCAAATGGCTGGACCAGCTGAGAAAATCTCAGTGGGGAGAGCGATGAGAAAAAAAAAATCTCTTCTCCCTGAAAAACTGCTGATGAGTTTGAATCCTCAAATACTCAGCCAGCAAAGTCTGAGGCAGGAAAATAAATGATTAATACCTGCAGATCAATACGTTTTGTATAATTGCTTTATTTAGACTCATAAATCACAATTTAGTTTCCATTATTAATAATAATAATTCCATACCCATGTGAGGGATCACCATGTCGTGTGTGTCAACAGTGGAAATGTGATCAAGGCACAAATGAGAGATCAGAGGGCTTTCTAGCTTGATTAAATCTTAATGTTGCAAAGATTGTCGCTGGATTACAGCGCATGGGAAATACAGAGCGAGGTCAGCATGACCAACTGGGAAGGAACTCTTTCCCCAACATATTTCTTCGAGTTAAACCCTGATCAAAAGAATGTTAAAGTGAATCCAGCACACTGAATACATAGCCTGCCTTGTGCAGCGACTTCTGTCTCTCCAACTCTGTGCTCACAGGTGTGTTTTCACAGTGTGTATTAAATACGGGGTCACAAGTACAAATATCTCCTACATTGAGATCCCAGATCTCCTGCTTTGGCCCAAGGGGGTAAAAACTTCCTCCTGACCTCCACTTCACTCCTCCACATCGCATAAGAAGAGCTCTGACTCTGATGCTGTGCTGCCCTCTGCTGGTCACAGCCATCATTACATCAGAACTGCTGCCTGAAGTGTATTACATTTTGGTCATATAGGAGATTAATGTCCAGTTCTTATTCACCTTTTATAATCAAGTGGTTATGATGTGTCACTTAAATGTGAGTTTATGGTGATCTCACAATGTCTGGGTTAGGATTAAACCTGGGTTATTATTATGGTATGGTCGTGGTTTACTTAGTCGGTAGAGATATAGCAAATAGAAAAATGACTCATTGTCAAACATGAACCATATTCCAAGACTGCAGCATGGAATATCCAAATAAAGTGTCGTGTTGTACCACCTGCTCATTCATTGAGCAAATTTGGGTGAAATAGGTGATCCACTATTGATTTCGACAAATAAGTCTCAATCCAACATACATCCTTCGTGTCCTCTTATTAATTGTAATTTGTATTAAAACTTGAAGGACACACAGGGATCCAATAACAATGGCAACTTATAAAAACAAAGCTTAAGGAAGCTCATGCTAGCATTTTCTGCAAAACACGTGCCTGTGTTATTTTCAGGTATACATCTTCACCAACACTAAGGATCTGGAAGAAATGGGGACAGTCGTAGGATAAAGGAAGCAAAGAAGCTGGCTTGTGACTAAAAGGTTGTTGGGTCAAATTCACAAATGAATAAAGCTTGTAGATTGATAAAGCCTTGGCAGCGAACAGCCACAATGAAGCTGTGTAGCAGCCAAGAGTAAAAAGCTCTCACTGTAAATACAAAGTCGCATGAACATGGAAGGATGATGCCGGTGATAAAGAAAACAAACAAAATAAAATGAGTAAAAAAAGTTTTATACTGTGGCCTACCGCACACTTTCCCGCCACACAGAGAGAAGTTTCATTCTGCCCACATGGCGTCCCATCGATCACTCTGTCTGACTGCCGCACGTAGAACCTGAACCCTATGGCCCGGCAGTTCAGTTCACAATGCTGATCCCCGGGAACTGAAAGGAGATTTAGGAGATTGTGACAAATATCCAGAAATTTAGATAAAATATTAGTATCACAGTGCATAGTGATGAAACTCAGTAGAATAGCCACAGAAGTGCATACAGTCCAATGAAAGACATTTGATGGACAGCACATAGTACAGCTTACTAGCTTAATAGCTTACTTTCATACATTCATCATGTGTCTCAATAGATACAATGTAGTACGTGTTAACATTAAATTCAATACTTAGTAACTATGAAATATAAAGAACAGATGGATTTGTAGAGCACAGCGAATGCACATTCAAAAGGATGAGAACTGTAAATATACATTAAGACCTTTTTGTAGCATAAGAATATTCAAGCACAAGTCTTCAAATACTTACTTTCTCAAAAGTTTAGAGTTGAGTGGGGCAACATTATGTCACCATGTTACAAACCCAAACAATGCCAGGGCCACTATTTCACCCTGGGGCTGTATTCTGTCAGATTTGAGTTATAAGTTTAAATTTCTGTCAGTCAAAGCCCTACAACAACAATATTTGACTAGACGAAAAATAACATTTTGTGTTTTTTTGCCTCAACCACTGCATTAAAATGACAACATAGCAATAGTTTAGAAGTAGTGTATTTAAGTAGCTGAAAGAAGCAGATAAATGGAGTTTATAAATTCAGAAAGTATCTAATAAGTTATTACTAAAAAAGTACTAATTCATAATGTAGAAAGGTTATATGAAAATGATTCAGTGTTGCATTTGATGACAAAAAAAACAAAACAGCAGTGAGCGACCACAAAGGATCATGATCCCTGTTCTTTACATTTTGTTCAGGTGCTTTATCAATTAGATATACTATAAGCCCAAAAGCAAGGTATTTCTTAAACAGATCTACAAGAGTATGTTTAAGCACTGTTCAAGATGGGTGTCAAATAATCCAGACTCAACCTCATACGTTTACCTGAGGTTATTTAATCTTTACATCTGCATTACCCGTCAGTCAAGGCTGCAGCACAAAGACGAGATCTCAGAATACACATCGGTTTGACAGGATGTTAATTTGGAGTCTGTTATTTCCATTAGTGTTCTCAGAGAAATTACATTTCAGGAGGTGTTTTGACTGTTGCCTGGATACTTCAGGTGAGTAAGGTCAGAGAGTTTCTTTGAATCTATCAGTGAGCTTACAGACAGGTGACATACTGTAGTGCTTAACATCATCACAACACACCTCAGTTCATATAGGTCATAGGTCAGGCAGCTGAAGATGTAAATGACAGTGATGTGATTAATTGTGAAATATGTGTGACCTTAAGATTGTGTAGAGTACTTTTTTAGGTTAGGTTAGGATCCTGATTATCTCAGACATCTGAGCATGACCCATCATTTTCTGTCACATCTTAAACACATTTTTATAGGCAGGTCTTACTTGTTTGCTCTAACTCTGTTATTTTGTTTTCTCTTTCTTTTGACCCTCTTTTAAACTCATGTTTGAGTTTTTTTTAGCCATGCTAGAGGCATGGCAATGTTGGTCGGTCAGTCAGTCCACCACTTCAGTCCATGCCATGAGATTTTGTACATTCATGGTGCTCAGAGGGTGAAGCCCACTGACTTGTGAGATCCCGGGACTTCATTTTCACCATGAGGTTGACATTTGTGGTTGAGTGAAATGTCTATTGGATTACCATGACATCTGGTAGACGCATTCATGTCCCCCTCAGGATGAATTGTAATAATTTTGGTGACCATAAGCATCATCAGATTAATATTTGAATTTGTCCAGTAACCTACTTAAGTTTGACCAAATATCAGCAAAACTACTGATATTCCCATCAGCCTCAGTTGTAGGCTACTATGTTTATTTCAATTAGCAAATGTTAGCATGCTAACACCCTAAAATGACATGGTGAACCTGGTAAATATTACCTGCTAAGCATTAGCATGTTACTATTTCAAATGTGAGCATGCTAATTAGACAGACAGATTGGTTTTCACAGCTAGCATGCTGATGTTAGCATTTAAAGCTAGCTCAAAGCACCGCTGTAATGTTACATAAGTACAGCCTCACAGAGCCACTAGCATAGCTGTAAATTAGCCTTGTTCTTTTTTTTTATGTACGCATGTTTAGCATTATTGTGCCAATATTTACCATAATTTAAAGTTTTTAATATTAATGTTTATTTTGTTATTACAGCGCACACACACACATACAACCTACCCTCATTGAAAGGTTCCCACTCATATAGTCTGCCCATGAAAGGTTGGTTGTTGTATGATGAACACTGAACAGCCCTGATGTGTCTGCTGGATGGAGGACAAGCCTGAGGATGGACCAGACACACACACATAAACATACATTTATTTTCCACAAAGACAGAATCCAACAAGTAAACATTTCTCATTGTCACGCGCCGTAGCCATTGATTGACTGCTGCAGTGGACCTTCTTTGTTTTAACCCTGTGCTTGTAGGTCAGCATTTCTTGCCAAAAGTAGTTAGATTCCAGTATTTATGAAAGCTCGCCACTCCCCTCCCTGACATCTCTCCATATCTCCTTTGTCTAAACAAGCCCCTGGTCTGCTTTACTTTGCTTGAATATCTGTGTCACCTCACACCAGAGACAATATACAGATCCAGAAACTGTTTGAATTTATTTTAAAGCACAGGATGGATTCCATAACCTCGGATCAGAAAAGCAAAGCCCATCCACATACTTGTGCATTACAGCCGGGGTTTAACGGTTAAGGTTTCCTAAGCAAATAGCTCCACCGCCAAGTGTAAGTATTAAATAGCTTTAAACTCTGACAAATGCGTCACTCCAAAATAATGCAGAAAATCTTAAGTGGGCTATTTGCCAGTTCCAGTTGAGTTTTATAATGAAGGGACATGTCACCTTGTGCAACGGTGTGGTTCATTGATGTGTTTTGTATAGTTTTTGGACAACAATGGAGCTCTGTGCAACAGAGGAATAACAATTAATAAAAATTCCATCTAAAAACAACATGTTACTGGTTAAGATAAGTGTGTATATTAGATTGTAATGTGCATGGAATTACACATTTTCTTTGTTCTGATATCGGCATTCTATATCGGCCATCGGCCATTGAAAAACTCATATCGGTCGACCACTAATATACACTTACTATATTTTTCCACCCAATGATTTATCATTTGCAAATGCAAATGAATCAATAACAAATCAGAATAAGCAAAATCAGTAATGTTATTTATCCATTAAATGCCCATGACTAGCCAACATGCTAAGAAGAAGAAGGTGCAGATTCGCATACATTATTGTTGCAGATGCTGTAGCGAGCATGCTCCCCTATGCAGAAGGAAGTAGGCAGGGGGTTGTAGGGTCTCTCTTGGTGCTGCTGGGGTCCAGATGTCTGGCTGCCTGATTGTAGCTCCTGCTGGACCTGAGCCTGGTTAGCCGAACCAGGCTGGTAGAGGGGGGCCCAGACTTGGCTATTTTTGGGCTGCTGTGCCCTGGGCTGCATGTAGGGTCTGCTGTAGTGATGGACGATGTTGGAGAGGTCCATGCTGTTTGACCTGTGGCCACCATGGCCTCTAGTGGTTTGGTGATGGGTATCAGCCGCAGCAGAGTGTCTCTGTCTGCGAGCCTTCCCAGAGCCCTGGCCTGTATCCGTCTGCAATGGAGCAACGTAAGGAGCTCTCCCGTAGCTGTACCTCCCCGGGATGATGTGAGTGACCCTCCTGAAGACACAAACATGAGACAACATGTAAACTAATGACTGTACTAGTTATCACATCCATCTCTATACCTACATGCCCCTGCTAACTAGCACAGAAGTGAATCCAGTTACCTATCGTCTTTTTAACTACAGAACATATCATCTACTAACCCTCCTTAAACCAACCAGAGATTGTACAACAGAGGCCATCCAATATATCTGGATCAATATCTTCTTTTATTAAGATGTTTTAACCAAATTTCTCATTTTACTGGGGAAACTATCATGGGCGAACTACGAGTCCAGATCCCAGTAGCAGAATTCTGGGAGCTTTTCTCGTTACTTGGCTCCTTAGATTCCAACTCAAATAACCCCATTACTCAGCTGTCAGTGCTATTTGTTTAAAGGAAAGCACAACAGGAAGGAGGTCACAAAGCTGCCAAGCACAAGCCGAGCCTTTCACTCCATCCATAAAAGACTAGCTTTCCACTGAAGGGCAGTCAGATGGCCCACAGTGATGGCTCAAAAGAGTCACTTTTAGACCAGGCTGCTCAGCATGCAGCACAGCCGTACAGGCTCTTTAAGGACTTGCAGATCTCGACAAAGACAAGAGCTGCAATACTGAAAAAGTTCTTCATTGACCATCATGATAGTCAAATTACTTCCAACAGACGTTTTTTCACAGTATTTATTTAGTGCTTAAAATGTAACACTCAGGTTAAATCAATAATTATGAATTAAAATAAATTATATTATAGATAATAATTATTAACTCTTTTGCACTATTTGCAGTGCACCTTGTGTCGGACGCTACAGATGGGTGACAAGTTAAAGTGCGCTATCTAAAACGGCGCCCCAAAATCTCCCATGAGTGTTCAACTGGTTTGGGATTTGGTGACGGTGAAGGTCATAGAATATCAGAATAACTTTATCATTATCATACTCAAACCATGTATTGACCCCTCGTGCCCTGTATGAAAGCATCTGCATGTTTCTTCATTTCTTTTATATTATTTCCTTTGGTCACCCATCTGTATCTAAACACTTCCTCTAAATTAAAATAAATAATAGATAGAAAATAAAATAATAATAGAAATTTCCAGTTTAAGTACAGGGATTTCAACACCTCAGTTTTGTAGCTCCAAACCAATCCCTGCGCAGGATGATACGGTACCTGCGTCCACCAGACCGAGTCTCCTTCTCCTGCCTCGGCTCTCCACGACTGCTGCTGTTGGAGGACCTGCCTGTGTCGCGGGGCAGGGGAGCTGTTGGCCGCAGGGCTGAAATGACACGGCCTGGTTGCTGGGGGAGAACGCCAGCTCTTCTGGAGTGGTATTGGGATGGAGTATAAGCAGGCAGGCAGGGCCTGCTCTGCTCTTGTACCCCTCTTCCACAGGTACGGGAGCAGGTTGACCACGGCCCCCAGGTGCCCCAGGAGCCCTGGATTTCTCCATGCTCTGCCCTGATCTCCTGTTGGGGCTCTGCCCTCTGAGTAACCTGTATGGAGATAAAACAACCACGATTAGCAACACCACAGAGTGCAAAGAAGTGGGATAGAGCCACGCAAATGAATGCCAAGGATTGATGGAAAGCCTCCATCAACGAGACTTTAATCTCCCCAGATCATGGCCTCGTATAAAGGCTCAAGTCAGTGACCTCATCTCATCAACATGACTATTCTGCCCCTCCACGTCCCACCACTGTCCATGAAACAAACCTCTGTTCACGGTTATAAAGCCCTGATTTGGCTGATTAGTGGGTGTCTGTTAGTGGCCTATCCCCTATTGGCTACCTGCTTTTCTCACTGTTGACTCTATCCCTCTGTGCAACTTTGCCAGGGCCGTATTAGCAGTGATCACTGCACTCTCTGTTTGAGGAACCTGCCAGGAGAAGCCCTGTGCCAAGCCGGCTTTATCCATGGAGCCGCGTGGAAATCCTGCTCTTTAAAAAGGAGCACTTTGTCTCCATTCACAGCAACCTCTCTGGGCAAACACATGGCTGTAGTAAAAGCTCAGCTGCCTTTGACTTTTAGCGGATGGAAAGAGAATACAGAAGCAGTAGGGAGAGTTGGCAGGAAGTTATTCTCCTGTCAATCAGCCTGTGCAGCTATTCAGAGACCTCAGACTCCCCCCCCCACACACACACACACACACCCCCACCTCTTCTACCCTGCTTCAGCCTTTGAAACTCAATGCCACTGTCATCTCCCGGGTCAGCCATAGGTCACACAGCTGGACGCCCGGTGGAAACACATGGAGCCGACTTGCACCAACCCCTTCTAACCTGACTGGATAGTTGATGTGTCAGTCAGCTTCAACCACGAGGTGCTTCCACTAGTTTCTTCCATGTGGTTCCTGTGGCTCCAGAGGTCAAGAGGTGGTTTGCTGACAGCTGACTGCAACCAACAGAACTTTTCACTCATGCTCTCACGACAAGTTAACAGATTAGCACCCTGGTCAAGTTCCCCCTGGGAATACTCTCGCTGTTCACACATACTGGGACTGAAGAAGCAAGATTGAAAGTCTATAACTTAGGGTGGCATTTGGCTATGCTAACAAGACACAGTCATGCATGCCATCTTCCACTAGTGGAGCGTTTCACTAGCCTGTGCCAAACCATGCAATTAGCTTGATAAATAAAAACACCAAAAAGAAAAAAATCACAGAAATATTCAAGGGAGGTCTACCATCATGTGCATGGGGGCCTTAAACAGATCACGTGTTAGAACACAGATTTATTTTTTTCCCAGTAACACCAACTGCTATGCAACTGCTGCTCACCTTCCTGTGGTCTGTTGTGTGTTGGCAGTCCAGGGGGTCTGACCAAAGCAACAGCAGGAGGACAGAAACTCTACAGAAAACAGAGAGAAGTGATTACTGGTGATACTGGTAGTTTTACACAAATGTGGCATTAATGGTTCAACATCAAGAATATACACTGCGGTGTGATGCTAATGAAATATCGCTAAATTTAGAGATTGATGGATAATCAGAGAATGAGACAGTTACATAAAAAGAAGAAACACAGACATTAATCAACACAAAACCTTTGACAGAAATAAGTAATCCATAATTGAAACATAATTGACATTACCTGACAATCCAGACACAGGCTCCCTGCATGGCTCCTGGATTCTTCAAGTGGGACACTTTAAGTGAAAATGGAGAAGTTTACATTAGCATACACCTGAGTTGCACTAACATTTTCAACACAAATGCTTTCTGTGTGGCCGCAGTGCAGAGGCACTGGAGGGTCAAAACCCACAGGAACTCACCATTTCTAATCACCATCCATCTACAGAATAGAGTCCACACCTCGTTAGTCTGATAAATTCCCAGAACAACAAATAGTGAACAGTATTAAAATGTAAATTATATGACTTTACTGATAGCTGTGTGCCATAAATATCCCACAAATGTCAACATCCTGCCAGTTTTTCATTTGCCACTACATCCTTCTGCCTGACCTTCCCTCAAGACACTGACTAAAATAAACGACTTCTACCCACTTGACCATGTGAGTTGACCTCTCTGACCTCTGGCTCCTAATAAGGAAGCCCCCCAGCTGAAAAACGGCTAACCCATTAGACAGCAGGTCTGAGGTCCAGCTAGTGAAGGACTTTCACCCCAGACCATATAACTCAGCCCTCCTACTTTGCACAATGATTATAGTAATGAAGAACCCCCTCCCATAAAAAGGTAATTATTCAAAATCGAATAATAATATCATCATTAGAGCTAAGTAATCAACATTAACAGCCCACATATCATCATGTCGACGTACCTGTAGGTTACTGATGCGGGTATGGTGAAGTGGTTGCTACTTCACTGTACTTTCTAACCAGTCCTACACTGTAGCGTTCATAGATCCATTTCCAAGCGCAGGTATCCTCATGGTCGAGACATTAATCCAGGTGGAAATGCAGGGTTTCCCTCCGGAGACTTTGTGCTAAGCCATGCAAGTCAGTAAACCCGTACCCAGAGTTGTGAATCAAATCCTGGCGCAGTAGAAACTCCGGACCGTGGTCATCATGGTGATTTTGCTTTTACGCACACAGAATGACAGAAAGCTGGAAACCGACACGGCGGACAGAAAACGTCCTCTGCTGCGCCCCCTGCCGAAACAGACACTCTTGTGTGTGTTTGAGTGCCATGTCAAATATGTGTGTGTGTGTGTGTGTGTGTGTGTGTGTGTGTGTCCTTTTACCACTCCGTGAGTGGCGCGCTTGGATGTGTTTGTGTGTGGAAGAAAGAGAGAGCGTTCGTTTTTCTAATTCTCAGCCCCATTGCCACTCATCTCTCTCTCACACTGAAATGGCCATATTGGAGCCACAGGCAGGTAAATGATCTCATTTACAAACTGAAATGAAGCCAAGGCTGCACCTGGAAACTCTGTTGGTGGACACAAGAGGGACATCTCAAAATTGATTCATTTTTTCCCCCCTCATCAATCCACACACAGTACTCTACAATGACAAAAGCAAAATGTTTTGTTAATTTATTACAAATAAGACTAAAATATCCCATTTACATGTATTGTAAGTATTCAGACCCTTCACTTAGTACTTGGTTAAATTAAAGCACCTTTGGCAGAGATGCTCTATTGTGTTCAGGTCCAGACTCTGCTGGACCACTCCACCACTTAGAGTTTTCCGGAAGCCATTCCTGTGTTTTGTTGGCGGTATGCTTTGGGTCATTGTCTTGTTGAAATGTAAACCTTTTCAGCCCCAGCCTGAGGTCCTGAGCACTCGGGAAAACGTTTTCACTCAGGATTTCTCTATTTTTCTGCATCCATCTTTCCTTCTATCCTGAGTAGTCGCAGAAAAACATCCCCACAGCACGATGCTGCCACCACCATGTTTGACTGTAGGCATGGCATCAATGAGGTGATGCTCAGTGCCTGGTTTCCTCCACGTTGGGAATTGTGGCCAAATAGTTCAATCTTCGTTTCATCAGACCAGAGGATTTTGTTTCTCATGGTCTGAGAGTCGTTCAGGTGCCTTTTAGTGAGGAATGGCTACCGTCCGGCCACTCTACCATACAGGCCTGATTGGTGGAGAGTTGCAGAGATGATTGTCCCTCTATAAGGTTCACCCATCTCTACAAAGGCACTCTGGATCTCATTTATAGTGACCACTGGGTTCTTGGTTACCTGTCTGACCAAGGCCCCTCGTCCCCGATTGCTCAGTATGGCTGGGCGGCCAAGACCGCTGGTGGTTCCAAACTTCTTCCATTTGAGAATGATGGAGGATACTGTGCTCTTGGGCACTTTCAATGCTGCAGACATTTTCTTGTATCCTTCCCCAGATCTGTGCCGTGACACAATCCTGTCTCGCAGGTCTACGGACAATTCTCTCGACCTCACGGCTTGCTTGTCACTCTGACATGCACCATCAACTGTGACAGTGTGTGCCTTTCCTAACTGTGTCCAATGAATTCATTTAGGCACAGGTGGACTCCAGTCAAGTTGTAGAAGCATCTTAAGGATGACTGATAGAAGTAGTAGAGCTCAATTGTGAGTGTCATAACAAAGGGTCTGAATACTAAGTAACTAGTAAATGGGATATTTCAGGCTTTTATTTTTAATAAATTAACACTCCAAAAACCTGTTTTTGCTTTGTCATTGTGGAGTATTGTGTGTAGATTGTTGAGGGGGAAAAGAATTGAATCCATTTTAAGATGAGTCTGAAACATAATAAAATGTGGAAAACTTGAAAGGGTCTGAAAATGTTTAGTATGCACTGTATAAGTGACTTTCAGTTCAGATCAGTTAACTGCATTCAGTGTGGTCGTATTAACCAATTTGGCTGCTCTGTGATGGTGTAACACAAGACAGCAAAGAGGCCAGTAAACTTAGTTCTCTTTTCTGTTTAGCATTAACTTTAGCAGTTTGCATGGTGTAACTTTTGATTCATGACACTCTACAACATTGTTAACATTTTAAAGAAGAAGTAGAATCAGCAGTAATCACAAAAGAAGTGATTACTGCTGAATATAAATATATTCCCACTTACCCCTGTGGTATCTTGCCATGCAGATACTACGCAGAAGTAATTTGTCGAGTTGATGACACGTTGGCCGCACTCCTCACACTTTTCAGTTGATGCTTCTATTGGCTGATGGGGTGGGTTACTGAACACTTTAGTCAATGGTCCAAAATAGGACCCTGAGTGCACTGAAGAAAGCAATTCCTTGAAGCTTTCTGGTGGACAGACATCAAACTTTTCTTTTGCATTAAGCTCAGAACAGCTGTGTTTTCTCAAAAGGTAGAAAAAGATGGAGGGACATTTATAGTGGTCTATGTAGTGGTTTATAATCTGCTCCTGGGCATCATCACCACAATTCATCCATTAAGGGGAAGCATGTCACCCGGACTCAGCCATGAGTTAGTGTCCAAAAACAGCTTAACAAAACTGGATAGAAGACTTTTAAGCAGAAAAATGGGACATGGTTTGTTCAAAAGCCTCCTAATTTATGAGGATGGTCCCAAAGTTTTGCACACTCATGTATAAACAACCTACAGGCTTAGTGTACTGTTCTCTTTAGCCTGTTTGTTTAATATGACAATATTTACAATGTTTACACCACACTATGTGACATACAGTATGCAGCTCATTACAGACATTGTCTGTAAACACGCTGGCTTGACAATGGCTTCATTATGTAGCCAAACCTAATCAGTAAATTCTGTGAAATCTATCAGTGTGTCAATATATCAACAAATGTAAGTCTGTATCTACAAATACATCCACTCATCCATGTGCTACTGCACCATATGTTTGTCCCACTGTATGTATCTGCAGGGGAGCTGGTCCTGTTGCCCCCACTGACCGTCCTCACTGATGCGTAGATGTTGATGCTGCCCAGGAATTCGTCTTTAACCCCAAGGTTTCAAAACCCTTCAGAGGCAAACAAGCCTCCAATTAAAGCATCTTTAATGAACTACCGTTCCGGATGACCCATCGAAGGCCTCTCCAAACGAGATTTAGAGAGGGGAGTCGCTGTTGATTGACACTGGACAAAAATATGCATTGACTTGTCACTGGATATGTGCTACACTGAAAAAAAAATATCCATCGACACTTCAAGAGAATAAAATATTGTACAGTATTGCTTCAGTATTTGCAATAATAAATGAATGGGTTAATATAACTTCACTTGTTTGCATTGAAGGTTTATTTGTTTAAAAAAACTCTTGAACAAACCAGCCAGATTACTGCCCTGGTAACTAAGATAATGTAATTTGATTCACAATAAATAAAAAAAGAAAACAAAGACAGAAAAAACCTGTTATTTTAGAAATAAGCTAAATATGTTGCTCATTTGTGTTATCAGATTTTATGTTGCTTTAAGTAAAAAATATGATTTCAAACCTCCAAACAAATTGAAATGACATTTTCAGATAGTTATGTTTTGCAGTGCACGTCTAACAATAAACAATGCACTTGGTTCATTCCAGGAGAAACTAATAGTTGGTCCTGTGAGGTGGAACGAGTTGGCAGCCATGTCTCCAGACTAGACAAAAGTCTATCTGAGGGTCGAGCACATCAACACTGCAGCCTCCAGACCAGCACTTAGGTTTATTGCTTTTCATTCAACCAAACACAAATTGTGAAGATAATATTGCATGACAGTAGTCTTTTGGTAAGTCCATATTAACGCAATAATGCTGCTGTCGCACCTTACTCTAACCTCCTCTGTGTGTCTAAAATACTTAGGACAACTTTACTCTGTTAAACAGATACAACTATAAAACCTACAGCTGAATGAAACATGGCCTGCTCTCTAGGAGTTATCAAAAAGTATTCTGGGAAATGTAGGTAATAACTGCTGAAACAGAGGTACACAAGGCAGACTGAGAGAAAGCACATCCTACAAGCATGGCATTACTTTCATACATTTATATGAATATTTGAATAATTATGTGCATCCTTGAAGTTATAGTTCCTTCACAGGCTTACAATACGTGCGTCATTTTGCTTTTCAATACCTGAGCCCTTCTTGACCGATCTCCACTGAGCATTGGCAGGCCAGAGGCCTACAGTGATGCTGTTGTGACAGAAAAAAATATTGCTTTGATTTATCATATGTCACTTTCATCTGTGAACCAAGAGTTCAGTTAACAACTTAGATTTTTTTTAAAAAGCCATTTTAATGAACATGATAACTGAAAACCCGTATACAGTCAGCAATTAAGCTTTTGTAGAATTTTGTACTTATGTAATTGCCTTTTAAAATGGATATATGTAAATATTGATGAATTTAAAGCTACCTCTCTCCCCTAAATACATAAGGAATTATACTTTGAAATAGATCAGTTGGTGAGTGGAGTCTTGTAACCAAGAGGCTGCCACTTCAGTTGCTGCAACAGCCAACAGACACTAATTTTTGCATTTTGCATTTTTCATTTTGCCATGGTCCACTTGTCCCCTTAGAGGGAAGGGGCACTGCAAATCAATACAAAGTTGTTCTGAGTGATCACCTTTATCCTATGATGAAACATTTCTATACTGATGGGAGTGGTCTCCTCCAGGATGGCAATGCCCCCATCCGTAGGGCACGAGGGGTCACTGAGTGGTTTGATGAGTATGAAAATGATGTGAATCGTATGCTTTGGCCTTCGCAGTCACCAGATCTCAACCCATCTGAACACCTATGGGAGATTTTGGGCCGACAGCGTTAGACAGCACGCTCCACCACCATCATCAAAACACAAAAATAAGGGCGTCCATCTCTCCAGTAGAGTTCAAGAGGCTTGGAGAATCAATACCAAGGCGCACTGAAGCTGTTCTGACGGTACGTGGTGGCCCAACACCTTACTAAGACACTTTGTTGGTTTTTCCTTTAATTTGTCACTCGTCTGTATAAATAAGTACTTAAATATGCCAGCGTCAATACTAAAATGGCTTGATTTTAGAAAGTAGTGTGGACTGAGACTTCATGCACGAGATAACAGAAATGGAGGAGCTACTTACAGCTGGCAATAGCTCAAAACAAAAAAACTATAACTATTAAAAAATATTTTTGCCAAAAGTAAAGTTTACAGAGGTTGACGTCCATTGGTGCAGACTTTATACATAGTACAGTACATAATGTTTTGTGCACTATCAACATTGGAACATAGTATTAGGGCACATTATTTCAGCCACTAGAAGCTGAAATGTTAATTACAACAACAACAAAACTAAAGTTTTGGATGGAGCAAAGAATACACTGACGACTTTGCTGTTCTTAGAGAGTGGGACCATGGGTTAATTCAAATCAGAAGTGTTTTTCCCCTAAGCATATGCATCAAATCATCATGGCAATCTCCATATTTGATTTTGGGGTCTCTTAAACGAAAAGCTGACATTTGGCTTGAAGGTAGCACAAGCTCATCGAGTGTCTGAAATACCCTGCTCTGGACCAAGATGTTGGGGGGATAAATGGATGGAGACACCTGACACCACCATCATAATCCTTAAGCCCCACCTGACGCAGCACAAACATTTGCTAAATATACAGAGGTTCTTATGCACTGACAGTCAGCACTGCCTTTGCTCTCTATTTTTAATTTTAACAGATTGATTGTGGGGTTATTACTCACCAAGTCATATGGACTTCATGTTAATGTGTTGAGCCTTCTTAACTGTGTGGGCCTCAGGCATTACTGCGCTGTCTGGACTTCTAAACGATGCTTTCCAACGATGAGACATTGTTCTCGCTCTCTGTCTCCGCGTCTGCATGCTGTCACTAGTCATGGAGTTCTGTCAGTCCTTTGGGCCAAGACTTCTCTCACAATGTTGACAGCCATAGTCCCATAAAATGACAAAATGTGTCAGCACAAAGCAATGTTGTTTATCAGAATAAACTTGCTGTAGCTTTTTGATAGCAGACATTTGCACCGAGGGGTTTCTTGTCAAAGCAGAAAACATGGCAGGTGCCCCAAAAAGCAGCACATCATGTAGTCCTACTTGCTATACAACATGTTTAGGTATTTGTCTTTGTCTTCCAATTCAGATTAACCAATCTGTTTGAATTTGTATTGTGATAATTAGCGAGGGCAAAAACTTAAGAAGGTGGTAGGGACAGTTTCGTGAGGAAAATCTGGGCCACAACATCTCCAGAAGATTAAACTATTAAGTTCTAATAGTCCACTCACACCACTTTTCAAAAAATGAAAAAGTGTATGTGCTTACTGTATATGTCTAGACAAAGTACCGAAAGTACTTAACTTAAGAAGCCTTTCACACAGCACACTAAAAGTCTAGTTTGGATTCCACTTTCTTGTGACAGTGTACCACGTGGATGATTGAGATGAACATGAACATTCACAGATAGACAGCAAAACACATCTTAAAGAGCTATCGGTCACCAATACGACTGAAAACCAGAAAACAACAACCCAGCACTGAGGGGAGAGTTTTTCTTCAAGTCAAATACCTGTGAGCAAGGCATTGATCTCCAGTGGAGCGGATGACACTGGACAGCAGTACCTGTCAACTCTTTGGTGGGTGTGTGTGTGTGTGTGTGTGTGTGAGTGGAGATGTTTGACATTCCATCCCCCTGCAGTTACTCCTCCAGGTCTGTGCTGTGTTCTCTGCCAACATGCCTGATTAAGTAAGGGTTAAAAAAGTCATTATGGGATGGTTTGAATGAGGGGAGCAGGGACAGGTGGTGAGAAACTGGTGAAGCCTCTACGCCTTCAGGGACATTCCAGTCTCAGTTCACACTACCCAGAAGACCCTTCATGGTTTCTGGATCTCCGAGCACACACACACACACACACACACACACACACACACACACAGACTCTGCCTCATGGGAGACCAATGGCCTATGAAGTGTTGATAATGCAAGCGTAAAACTGCCTAAGAGGAACCAGAAGAGATGAATTTGAGCATTAACGTACTTTAGAGGTGGAGTCATGTTATAAGAACAGGGGAACAAAACAACTGATCTAAACCAATCTGATGCCTGATTAAAGACATGACTTCTTCACTCCTGTAGACATATCTAGGAAAAACAATCATGCAAACCATATACATGTTAATACAGAATCTTTTAATACTAAGTACAATACAGAAAATCAGTGGTAAACAAAGAAAAGTCCTTGTCCTTGTTTGTGCCCTTCTTTTTATGTCAGGCAGGAGAAAGTGAGAGAGTGATGCGTGAAACAAGATTTAAGACACAGAAAAATCATTCTAGTCTCGACAAAAGAGACACCGGCCATTTTCAGCTGATGACAGTAATGGTGAAGAGGGGTCATTCAGAAGGCTTTTAAAAGTGCAGAGGATGCTCCGTAGGGACCACAATGCACCATGAGTCACTAAGTCCCTTTAACTTTCTTCAAGTATGTTACAGCTCCAAGCAATGAAGAATCAAACAGTGTGTTTTCAGTGAAAATCTACATTCAAACAAGATGCCTTTGTCATGATAATTTCTTCAGACATCTTTAAAACAGTCTACATCCATCTTAAGAAAGAGCTTCCCACACACTAGGGAAATACACCCTTCGGTTTCCAAAGATTTTAATAATTGATAGTCAGTGATAAGTCACTAAGTGATGATGTGTTATAGATGAAGTTTGAGATGAAGCCCTGGAGGCGCCCGGGAAAGCTATGTCCATATGTGCGTGCGTGTGTGGTCTAAGAGCGAACCTTTGGTCCTCTTCACTTGGTCTCGGAGAGCTTTGCAAGGCTGGCTTGGCGGAAGGCCGTTCGGTCCCTCATCTCCAACACACAGTCCCTCACCATCTCTGCAAACATGGAGGGCCAGAGCTTGTGTAGAGCCTCACCCTTCAGATTGGTGTCTGATGCCCTTTGGACCAACTCCTGGAGGTACTGCTCTACCATGGCAGCACGCTCCGATGACTCCACAGTGCCCTCCTGTGTGGAAAAGAAGAGAACATCATTCATGTTGATTCAGTTGTTATAAGTACATTAAGGTTTGGTGCAGTGGCAAGAAAATCACAGTAGGAAAAAATTAAGCTTGCACGGTCAAGGTGTTTCAAACTCAGATGTCCTTTTTTCATTCCTGTCCATGCGTGCTGATATAAAGTTATGTCTTAGAGAAATGTGAAATAATATCATCATTAAACTACTTTACTTTTGATGACATGAGATGAATAAACTTTAAAAAGAATGTTTTTCTGATTTCGTTCATCATGCAGTTGGCAACACCTCCAGCCCTGAAATACATGCTGTATCCAAAGCTTTATTTTTTTCTCTTTTTCATGAAGGGAGGTTAGTTTGCGCCCAAATTAAACTGTATTGCACTGCATTAGTGTTAATGCGGGGTGCACGGTGGCAGAGCGGCTAAAGCTCCTGCCTCCCAATAAGGAGATCGTTGGTTCGTGGGATCGATTCCCGGACCAGACCAACATCACACACAATCTCTCTGGGTGGAGTCTGCATGTCCTCCCCGTGTTACCGTGGGTTCTCTCCGGGTTCTCCGGCTTCCTCCCACCGTCCAAAGACATGTATGTGTAGGTTAATTGATAACTCTAAATTGCCCGTATTGAATGAATGTGAGAGTGAATGGTTGTCTGTCCTTGTCTGTGTCTGTGTTAGCCCTGCGACGAGTTGGCCACTGTCCAGGGTGTACCCTGCCTAAGGCCCAAAGTCACTGGGATAGGCTCCAGTCACCCGCGACCCCTAACGGGACCAAGCGGTAGAAAATGGATGGATGGATGGATAGTGTTAATGCCAGCTTTCTGCCAGAAAATAAATTTGGCCATAGTAGCTAAAATGCAGTGATACTGCTTTAAAGGTGTAGGTGTAGGATTTAGTGGCATCTAGCGGTGAAATTGCAGTTTCGCATCACCCTCCCGTTCCAAGCGTTTAGGAGAAACTACATTGGCCGCGAAACTAGCAAAAAAAGGCGAACGGCCCTATCCAGAGCCAGTGTTTGGTTTGCCTGTTCCGGGCTGCTGTAGAAACATGGCAGTGCAACATGGCGACCTCCGTGGAAGGGGACCCACTCCCTCTGTACATATAAACGGCTTATTCTAAGGTAATGAAAACACAACGATTCTTATTTTCAGGTGATTATACACTAATGAAAACCTACTTATAAATATTATATTCCATTTCTGCCGATAGATCCTGATGCAAATGTTGCAAACTGGTCCTTCAAATTCTTGGCATTGTTTGTTAATAGAATTAACCTTCTCAAATGCTGAGTGGGCTGTTATCCCAAATCCTATTTATCTATTGCAGTGGAAATAAAGATTGACTTACATTTGGGACTAGGAGCATAGCATAGTTTTTAACTAGGAACCACAACACAATAGCATAGAAAGTAAAATCAGATGTGCTGTTGAAATAGTGCATTCAGCAAAACATCTGTGATGGCAGGTGCCCACATGATAACTCCTGTGATATGCACACACCAATTATACAGGGTGGATGGTGAGTGTTGATTCCTATCTGATGGTGCACTAGATTTATGATAGCATACCCTGATGCCTTTTACATGGAAATACTTGAGAGTTGGTAAAGCATTAATTTGCCACCTCATTTGGTGACATGTGGCAAAACACATCAACAAATGGGTTGATGTAGGACGCAAACTAGCTTTTGCTAACTTTTCAGTCACTTTCAAGCGCTGTTGCAGTTTCTCAAACCACATGGCCATTATTAAAAAAAGATAAAACAGAACGGACCTCAGGGCTCTCTGGGTTGCAGTGTCTGCTTGGGTAGTTGAACAGCGCTCTGCTCAGGCCTTCTCCCAGGAGCTTCCCGTTGTCTCGCAGCTCTTCCGGACTCAGCCCTGCCCGCCGGCCACGCCCCTCCAACAGGAATTGCAGCTGACGCTTCCTTCAGGGTGAAGAGAGAAGAGTGAGTCAGACACGGAGCGAAGAGACACACAGACACCTGGGCAGAAAGCGAGTGACATCAAGGTAATAAATGTGTAAATTACACTCTCTCACCTTAGTACTGTGAAGCAAGTTTCTAGATAAAAATTGCCTTGCTTAAGAAATCCATCAGAACTGACAGCAGATACAGCACAGAGGATCGGCCAGCAGTAAATTCTTTAGAAAAAACACCTTCAAACTGTCACTAAATGAAATGTTAATTTTACATTTGATTAAATGTCCATAAATGTCAGTGTTTTAATTTCATTCTTATCACTCAGCAGCAGGATGTGTATATGTATACATGTATAAAAGCAGAAGAGGACTTTACAAGTGATGTAAACTACATCAAATGTTACTGTCTATCAGTACGAAATCTCATGTGATACACTACTGCACCAACATGTTCCACAGGCCAGTGCCAGGATGCTGAAATAGTCTTTTCAGAGGAGGCTGGAGGCAAACATTCCATATAGGATAAGATAGTTTGTAAAGTGTGTGTGAGCGTGTGAGCGTGTATGTATGCCAAAATGCATTAGCGTGTGTCAGTCACATGTCACGCTGACTAACAAGCTTAAGAAAAGTAGACCTGCGTCTGTGTGTGTGTGTGTGTGTGTGTGTGTGTGTGTGTGTGTGTGTGTGTGTGTGTGTGTGCGCGTGTGAGTGCATGTTACTGTCAGAGAAAATCATGTGGGCATCAGAAAAAGTAAGTGTTGTGTATCATCAAACCAATTCTATTTGTTAATAGAGTGCAAATGAATGTAAACATCCCTTGAGAGAACAGCAGTTATGATCAGATTGTAACAACAAGTCCAATTCAGTCAAACAATTCTTGTGCAAAGAATTTCAAATGTGTGATAAACACCTTGTATCACTACTTGTAGAGTTCCTTTTTCTCAATTTGGGATTTTAGCCCAAAATTAACATGATACTTTTGTTGCTGCTTGAGTTTGACAAACACAGAGCCAATGAAATGTATTTAAAAAGAGCATTAAACATTATAACAGGTGCATTTGGTTGCACTTTAAAACAGTTTTCTCTTGATGTCTTCCCTTCAGTGAGACCCCTAGTGATGAAATGTGTTAAGTAGAAGAAGTGAGCTCTCCTCATTCTCAAAAAGGGCACATGGTCAAGGGATCAAGTGTGTTGTCCTAAAACTTTTTCTAATTAAAAAAATGCTTTAGGCCTTTGTTTCTTTTTACTACAACTTGTACATGGTGCAACATTATAAATAAACAGCCAATGAAAGCAGAAGAATCACAAACGACAGCATCCCACCAGTGGGACCTCATGTTCATGTTGTAGGATACGCGTCATGCTGGTGGCAAGTATTGTTTACCCTTGCTAGAGGGGAGGCAGGAGAAACAAGGGGATAAGGGAGAATATTACTGCCCTTCATAAAAATAAAAAACAAATTTCTTTTTGTTTGGTGGTAACAGTCTTTCATCTGGCCACCTTGATTCAAAGGAAGACAACATCCAGTAGCAAACATTTTGCATGGAATTGAGACATTAGCAAGCTAGCATTAGCTCAGCAACATCAGCAATGGAGTGATGATTGCAAATAGCCCCGTTCAGCAGAGAACGGAAGCGGTACCATAAATTCTTGCCCTTCAAACAATTTGTCATGCAAAACCTGTCCAAATGATCCATTTTACAGGTGCCTGTGTCCACAGCAAACTGTAACCACAATCCTACAGCTAAAGATTACATGCAACATAAATAGTACCACATCTGGGTCAAACAGAGTTTTTAGATACATTTTACTTGGAGCACCACATGTGTGGTTTAGAGCATTAGGGCAACACAGAAACTAAATTGATATTTGAAAGAATTCAGTGTAATGAGATCATGAATTCCATAAGGAAGTGTAGGTTAAAGTGATTGTTGACAAGAAAGCCTGTGATGCACACTTACATAAGCAACAGCTTTAAATTGCAGTCACACATAAAAGAACATCCAAGGCATCTTACAGTAGTAGGATCCTAGTGGTAATGGATCCTCATACCGTGTGATGTTGGAGCCTTCCCCAACACACTGACCTATGCAGGAACCATGACAACAGTGTTTTCGTGTTAAACCCACAACCCACTGAGCAGCACAAGAGCTTTGTGGGAACATGAAACATAAACTCTATTCATTGTGTTTTCTGCAGATGTTATAATGGTTCTCTCGTTTCCTATTTCCAGTACAGAAAATACACTTTATATGACATACAGTCTACAACTGGAAGGTTTTGATAGATAAGAGGTCAAATCTAACAGCATTAAGTGTAACAAATGAATATATTGACTGAAGGGGTAACGCAGATAACAGTGATTAAGATTTCAGTACGGATGTGAAAATAATCTTCGGCCTTGGGCTGTTGTGTATTATCTATCCATAACAGTGTCTGAATCAGGGTGAGTTGCAGCCAGTTGTCCTAAAGTTTACTAGCTCATTTTCGACATCATTCTGAAAGGGCAATTGAAGACACTGAGGTGGCTCGAATTCATTACTACATTCACATACTGCTATACTGCTCAACAGTAGGTGAACTCGAAGTTTTATGAAGTTATCATAATCTTGTGCGTGACAAATTCAGCAGATTTTTGCTTTGTGAGGATGTTTTTCATTAAGAGTGACAAGAGCTTTTGGCTGGGGAGAGAGGAATGTTTGTATCGAAGTGCCAAGTACCCACCCTTACCCTGAGACACATAGTCTAATTCCCCTGGCTCCTCGGTGCCAGGCTCTGTCTCGTTGTCTCACACAAATGTGAACACACACACACACACACACACACACACACACACACACACACAAATGTATACACGTAAAACGCTAAGCACAGGCATGCACATACATGTACAGGAGCCTACACACTCACAAGCTGTAAGTTGTAACTCTAACATATACACATTTAAGAATCCACACATTTTTGACATATCTAAACAAACAACATACACAGTCCAGGACACACCTGTCATTAGATTGTAGTTAATGTTATGTTGTGGTTAAGTGTCTGAGATCAAGTTCTCACCTGGACTCCTCTAGCAGCAGGAGGAGCCGGCAACGTGGAGTTTCGGTGGCTGCTATATGACCCAGTGTCCCAAACACACGCTCTGCAGCGATCACATCATTCATGGTCACCTGAGGTAGACACACAAACAAGAACTTACACATACAGCACAAGATGCTTGATTGGCTGGCTACTTCATATTTGTTTCTACACTCTGAAAGCACAAACGTAAGACTTGCAGATTTGTCATGGGTTATACCATTTTGTCAAAAGTTACATCCTCAGCAAAAAAGTACAACTCTGTACTGTACTTTGTCCGAGTACATTTAACAGATGCTGGTTGGGATAAGACAGCTGACACAATGAAAACAAGGTAAGAAGCAAGAAAAAAACAACAGGTATAAACTAATAAAAGATAATTTATCAAGTCTATAAAGAGTTCTAATTTAGAGGCAAAATCCTCAGGTAGATTTTTCCAGGAGACATGGGACCATAATTCAAGGATGGTAACAGTAAAGCAATAATAGTTAGACATTTTGAGAAATACACTTATTTGCTTTCTGGTGGAGATTTAGATGAGAAGAGTTTGATATTTTGCACGGATTCAACAAACAAGATATAACGTGTTAATTGGCGATCCTTAGATGTGCTGGACAGAGCCAGGCTAGCTGTTTTCCCCTGTTTCCAGTCTTTGTGCGAAGCTAAGCTTACCAGCTGCTGGAAGTAGCCTGACATTTAACTGACAGACTTGAGAGTGGTATCAATCTTCTCATCTAACTCTCTGCCAGAAAGCAAAGCGTAGTTCCCAAAAAGTCAAACTATTCCTTAAACCTTCAAATTTGCTCATTGATAACATTTTGCTTCTAAAATGGCATATTAAACTCAACTAACTATTTCCTCGTACACAATAAATGATACATTTATGCCTTATAATTAAGAGTGAAATTTGTTATTGGTTACTGTATTTGTATCTTACAAAGGTGGCAGGGGACGCCACCATTACACAGCAGGAGGACTGCATTAAAAACGAGCTGATCCTCACCTCCTGGCCATTGATCCTCTGCAGGTTGAAGTGGTGGAGGCGGTAGATGACGAAAGAGCGCCATAGAGCCAGACTGACCACGGGGTTGCCCTCTGGGTGGATGGTCAGCTGGTCCAGACGTCTCACCTGAGCCAGGGCCGCCAGCTGGGGCAGACGGCTGATGTTGGTTTCCAAGAAGATCAGATGCTACAGAAAAAGTAACAAGTTGGTTTCAGATAGGTACAACCATATAGCTACTGTATATTTGTTCATGACTGTAACTCACTAAGTTGATCATGGCAAAGATTAACAGGGTTATTGACTGTCTGGGCAAAATTAACTTAGCTTAGACAATGAAAGGCTGACCAGTAAAACTGTACTTGCAAAGTTGAAGTAAAAATAAATGTTTATATCAGATATTGTAGGCCCTAGCTTTTGTCCTCACCATGACCAATGACTGCTTAATTAACTCTTTTCTTTCCCTTTGAAATCAGTGCTCTCTTTACCACAGCACACAATTTTGTAAGGATGACAAATTAGGTTGGGAGTTGTTCTGCCACAAAAATTTCTACCGAGGAGAAATTGATGTGTTTATGCAGGTGGAGTTTCAGAAATACCACAACTAGATGTCCAACACCTTTAGTTATCTGCCAAGGTCTGACGATGATAGATAAGCTTGGGAAAAAACTTGTATGCTGGGTTAATGTGGTGCTCTAGTCCTACAAGATCCATTGCCTAATATGGGAAATGGTTCAGTGGATAATGGCAAAAGTTGATGACAAGCAAGAACTATTTGGCTGTGAGAGGGCAGGCATCCACCAGACAAAACCTCCAAAATCCTCACTCTTTGTGTCATGTCATGGGAGTTTGGTGTTAGATGACATTCAGCATTTACTACAACCACATCTAAAGGTAAAATGAAAAATGTATATTCTGCTTTCATGTACATTTTAACATTAACATTATCCCATGGCTCATTATGGTATGTGGCCAGTGCCCTCACCAATAGATTGGGGAACTTGACCCTTATTCGCGGCAGTGTTGGTACAATGGTGTCAAAGTTGATGTAGCGGAAGGTTATTACAGTTACAGCACCAGCAGTCTGAACTCCCCAGCCCCTCTCCAGGGCCTCCAGGGCTCCAAGTCCGAATAAACGCAGGGTGTCTCCATCCAGCTCCGCCAGGTGACTGTCAGAGAGGGACAAACTCTGAACACTGCCGATCCCTGTCTCCACAAGCCTGCAAAGTACACACGCATACCCACAAAAAGTCTTTGTAAATCAGTCTTGATATGCTGAATGCACAGAATTTGTTGCCTTGTGAAACTTTTAGAATATCTTTGGGCCAAAAGTGCTTTGCTTACATTTGTTTGAAAAAGCAGGCATTGTGCTAAAAGAAGGAAAAAGCAACATCGCTACAGGTCATGCAGTGGTCTAGTCAATGTCCTATTTGTCTTGCCTAATTACTTTCTATTCTCCTATACGACAGTTGAAGTGCCCTTCCCTGATAAGAGAGTCGTGAGAATGGAGAATCAGGGTGAGTCTCAAGGAGACATAATCTCCCTGCCCGAGCCAATGTGCTCAGCCCTCTGGGTCTACACTCACTACACTCTACTGACACTCAGGGGACTTTTCAGTATAGCAGGGCATCAGATGGCTACTGGCTGCATGCTACTTAACACTGATCATTTTGGGTTCAGCCTGCCAACAAACTAATCACCCCTATTCATATTTCACACCCTCCCAATCTTGCTGCAACAGAAAGCCATAGTGGTTAGAGGACTAATCCTTTGATTACAGAACTCAAATCCAAGATTCTTGTTGAGACCAATTTTTAGAAAGTGTGTGTTGAGGGACAGAAAAAGAAAAGGAGATGAAAAAGGACAGCAGACATACTGTAGACAGAGGTACATACATAGGGAAACAAAATGAAGCTGTACTGAAGCTTCTTTGAAAGGGCCACCTTTGTTGCAGGCACAGTAAGACTGATCCCCCAGGGGTGCTTGGGAGAAGGAGCAGTTTCTTCTCCTAACTGAGCAGCAAAAAGGGGGATCAAAGATTTGGAGAATTATACCAATAATTAAACTGGATTATTAATGGCCATCTTCAAAATGAGAAGTATGCTACAGCAGATTGGAGTCTTGGCCAAATAAATAAGGAGGTCCAGGAAAAGAAAAAACAACAGGGAGACAAGAGAAGAGAGGAGTGATGGAGACAGATCTACTTTTCAGTGTCAACAAAAACCACCTCTGCACATACTGATGTTCAAAGTATAAGATTGTAAGTAATTATAATTTTCTTTTTTGTCCTAGATACACATTTGTTTGTTTTAGAGTATATGAGTTTAAAAAAATCTTACAAAGCCTTAAACCTAATGCGTTGGAAGATAAAAATATCATATTAAAGCTTTTGGTTTATTACATACAGTTTATAAAAGTCATGTGAGTCATATTGAAATTAGTTTGTTGGTGTATCATAATATATATATAAAAACTTTGTCCTTCACCCCCCGCGGGTGGTCTCGTCCTTCGAGCTCGGGTCCTCTACCAGAGGCCTGGGAGCTTGAGGGTTCTGCGCAGTATCTTTGCTGTTCCCAGTACTGCGCTCTTCTGGACCGAGATGTCTGGTGTTCTTCCAGGGATCTGCTGTAGCCACTCCTCCAGTTTGGGGGTCACTGCCCCGAGTGCTCCGATGACCACGGGCACCACTGTTGCCTTCACCTTCCAGGCCTTCTCCAGCTCTTCTCTTAGCCCTTGGTACTTCTCTAGTTTCTCATGTTCCTTTTTCCTGATGTTGCCATCGCTTGGTATCGCCACATCAACCACAACGGCTTTCCTCTGTTGTTTGTCAACCACCACGATGTCAGGCTGGTTCGCCATTACCATTCTGTCAGTCTGGATCTGGAAGTCCCACAGGATCTTGGCTCGGTCATTCTCTACCACCTTTGGAGGTGTTTCCCACTTTGACCTCGGGGTTTCCAGTCCATACTCAGTGCAGATGTTCCTGTACACTATGCCAGCTACTTGGTTATGGCGCTCCATGTATGCTTTTCCTGCCAGCATCTTACACCCTGCAGTTATGTGCTGGATTGTCTCAGGGGCCTCTTTGCACAGCCTACACCTTGGGTCTTGTCTGGTGCGGTAGATCTGGGCCTCTATTGCTCTGGTGCTCAGGGCCTGCTCCTGTGCAGCCATGATGAGTGCCTCTGTGCTGTCCTTCAATCCAGCCCGCTCTAGCCATTGGTAGGACTTCTTGATATCAGCCACTTCAGTTATGTTCGGTGGTACATCCCATGTAGGGGTTTGTCCTCCCATGATGGTCCTTCCTCCAGCACGTCTTCCTCTGTTCCCCATTGCCTGAGACATTCCCTGAGCACGTCATCTGTTGGGGCCTTATCTTGGATGTACTTGTGGATCTTGGATGTTTCATCCTGGATAGTGGCTCTCACACTCACTAGTCCACGGCCGCCTTCCTTACGGCTAGCGTACAGTCTCAGGGTGCTGGATTTGGGATGGAACCCTCCATGCATGGTGAGGAGCTTTCGCGTCTTAACGTCTGTGGTCTGTATCTCCTCCTTTGGCCACCTTATTATTCCTGCAGGGTATCTGATCACTGGCAGGGCGTAGCTGTTTATTGCCTGGGCTTTGTTCTTGCCATTGAGCTGACTTCTTAGGACTTGCCTTACTCGTTGAAGGTATTTGGCCGTTGCCGTCTTCCTTGTTACCTCTTCGAGGTTGCCATTTGCCTGTGGTATTCCAAGGTACTTGTAACCATCCTCAATGTCTGCTATTGTTCCTTCTGGGAGTGAGACCCCTTCTGTGTGGACTACCTTCCCTCTCTTTGTCACCATTCGACTGCACTTCTCAAGCCCGAATGACATCCCAATGTCAGAGCTGTAGATCCTGGTGGTGTGGATCAGTGAGTCGATGTCCCGCTCGCTCTTAGCATATAGCTTGATGTCATCCATGTAGAGGAGGTGACTGATGGTGGCCCGTTCCTGAGTCGGTATCCATAGCCAGTCTTGTTGATTATTTGGCTGAGGGGTTCAGACCTATGCAGAACAGCAGTGGGGACAGAGCATCTCCTTGGTATATGCCACATTTGATGGATACTTGTGCAAGTGGCTTACCATTGGCCTCAAGGGTGGTTTTCCACAGCCTCATCGAGTTCGCAATGAAGTCCCTTAGAGTCCTGTTGATGTTGTACATCTCTAAGCATTCAGTGATCCATGTGTGCGGCATTGAGTCATATGCTTTCTTGTAATCAATCCAGGCAGTGCACAGGTTGGTGTGTCGGGCTCTGCAGTCTTGGGTGACTGTTCTGTCAACCAGGAGTTGGTGTTTGGCTCCTCTGGTTCCTCTGCCAATGCCCTTCTGTGCTTTGCTCATGTATTGATCCATGTGTCCACTTATCTTAGCCGCAATGATGCCTGACATGAGCTTCCATGTTGTGGAGAGACAGGTTATTGGCCGATAGTTGGATGGGACTGTACCCTTTGCGGGATCCTTCAGGATCAGGATTGTGCGCCCTTCGGTAAGCCATTCAGGGTGCGTCCCATCTCTTAGCAGCTGGTTCATTTGTGCTGCTAGGCGCTCGTGGAGTGCAGTGAGCTTCTTTAGCCAGTAGGTGTGGATCCTGTCAGGGCCCGGTGCTGTCCAGTTCTTCATACCTGAGACTCTTTCTTGGATGTCTGCCGCTGTGATGGTGACTGGATTCTGTTCAGGAGGTTGCTGTGGTCCTTTCTCAGGGCTGCCAGCCACTGTGCATCGCTGTTGTGTGATGCCTCCCTTTCCCATATACTTTTCCAGTACTGCTCCGTTTCCAGCCTTGGTGGGTCTGCTCTGCTGTTATTACCCTGCCATTGAGCGTACACTTTCGCAGGTTGAGTTGCGAACAGCCGGTTTATTCTTCTGGCTTCATTATCTCTCGTGTATCTCTTTAGGCGGCTGGCCAAGGCTTGGAGCCTTTCTCGCATCTCGCCCATTTCCGTCTTGTTCCAGTAGCCCATTTGTCGTCTCGATGCCCTGGTTCCCCAACACCTGACGCAGACCTTGTTTGGCCGGGCGACGTCTGAGCCGGCATGTCAATCATTTCATCGTCACTCATCATCATGAGGTAGGCAGCAGCGTGAAGGGTCTTGCCTAAGGACCCACACTGGATGATGGGTCATTGCTCATTGCGCCCCGAGGGGGATTCGAACCCTTGTTCCCCCGTGAGTGTCCCGTGGCCTATCAAATCGAGCTATCCAGCCTTTCCGCACTGGATGATGGTCATTGCTCAATGCGTCCCGAGGGGATTCGAACCCGAGTCCCCCGTGTGAAAGTCCTGAGACTTACCAATTGAGCTATCCAGCCGCATTGAGCTATCCAGCCGCATGCTGGATGAAGTATTGGTTGGTTGCAGCCCTAATCAATAGTGTGTGTGTGTGTTACCAATTGAGCTATCCAGCCGCATTGAGCTATCCAGCCGCATGCTGGATGAAGTATTGGTTGGTTGCAGCCCTAATCAATAGTGTGTGTGTGTGTGTGTGTGTATATATATATATATATATATATATATATATATACACACACACACACACACACACACACACACTATTGATTAGGGCTGCAACCAACCAATACTTTCATCATTGATTAATCTGTAGATCATTTTTTTCGATTAACCTGTTAACTGTTGATCTAAATATCTAAATGTCAAGGTGAAGTCCTCAAATTCCTTTTTTTGTCCCACCAACAGTCCAAAACCAAAAGAAAATGAAAAGGAGCGAATCCTCACAATTGAGAAACAAGAGAGTTGAGTACTCTTGAAAAGTGAAGAGATTGAGGATGGTCACTAACCAGTAATCAGCCCACATCATATGTGTAAGCTGCTGGAGGAGGAATGTGACACGATGTTGACATCAGGTTCTCAGTGGGTGATACTGAGTCACTTTCACTGATTCAGTCTTGTGTAAAATACAGGTGAATGGTCAGGTGCCTCAGAAGACGGCAAAGTGCAGGACCAGTTTAGACCGTGGCTGTTAGGCCTTTGGGAAACTTTCTGTGTGTGTGTGTGTGTGTGTGTTGTCGGCTTGTATGTGACTATATAAGTATACGGTGTGACAGAACTTTGAGGCCATAGTCTTCCTTGGAGTCAGGCTGTCAGTTTTGAATTAGTTCAGTTAGTTTTAAAAGTACCCTTTGGAAGAGCCTAACAAAAAAGCCATAAATTACACTTGCCAGTAAACACAACAACCGGATTAATTGTGTAATACAGGGAACATCCCACTCAATCATCATATTTGTATCCAGACACATTACTGTTACATGATACCTAAGGTAATCCTCCATGCACCCTGTATGAAAGCCATTCATCAAATGTCAAGGGATGGTCATGGGAAATATAGATACTAAGAGGAGTGGATCAAAGACCATGGTTACAAAACACACATCTGTAAAACTGTTGACAGGTCACCTTGAACAACACACAAGGTCAATTATTACTCTGGTTCCTTGTTACACTACTAACTTCTAGAATTGACATGGGATGTTAAAAGATTTTAAAAGGCCACAAAATGGTGTATTCTTTCAATGAGTGCAGCTACAAATGCAGGTATAAGTACATATGTGTTAAAACATGAGTGTACTCTTTCAGATAATTAAATGTGCATTCAAATGAAAAGAGCATTGACTGAGAGAAGGTGTAATACTTAAAGTATGAAAATCAAACCTTTTAGTGAAGACATTTTAAAGTTGCAAGTCTGTTGTGTTGCAAGCACACACATGGACAGAAACATGGGACTTGGCCAGCAATAGATTGGGAGGTACCAGACACTGAAAGGCAGTTTAATCATCAGGATATGCCACGCCTCCGAGATGTAGGATTGCCAAAGGCAGTAAATCAGAAGGAGTTGGAGAGCGGTGCAGGAGACGGAGCGTAACATGTAGATAAGTCACGTAAAGAATGAGAGTAACTTGTGTGCGCCTGGAAGCGTGCCATCAACACACTCTGCACTGTGTCACATATTATTCCCCCATAATCATAGCTGAAAGGCTGCCAGGTGGCCCTGGATCCTTTTCTGACATGAACCCAGCAACGCGCTCTGAGAGAAGAAGTGAACAAGGCTGTTACAATTACGTGGATCTTGCTCTGGCCTATTAGACTCTGAATCTAATTCAATTAGGGCTATCTCACTTAATCCTACAGGAGTTGTAAAAAGGACATCTGTCATCTCTCAACAACTTAATCCCCCCCAAAGACATGGCTTGTAGCATTCACATGTCTCCAATTGCCTAAATACTGTGTGGTAGTGACGTGTATGAAACATTACTCTCTGAGCTGTCATTTCAAAAGAACATTTCATCATTTCACTCTGTTGAAAAGTGAAAACAAATAGTCTATGTGGCAGTTAGTGGTGCGGTGCAGATGTTAGGTTTATTGGGTTCTGTGTCCTGCAGACTGTTACTGTAAAGTGTGTTTCTACAGTATATGGTGGTTTTGGATTTCAGGTTTCATTTGAGGAGCCTGCTGAACTTCTTTTTCACCGTTGTGAAGATAACTCATTGATTTATGTGCCTGAAAAACCACCTGTTCAGGATCTCAGCACAGCTCTTAATAAATGTATGAATAGTACAAAGGCCTTTCCATCTCCTCACATGGTGACCAATCCCACTATTGGATTTCTAAGTAATAACTCTTCCATTGCCATACACCCCTACTCCCATCTCTCAGGGGAAATGAGATCAAATAAATCTTAACTTGTTTGCATAGGAATAAACTTGGGCCTGCATCACAGTCACACTTTGGCAGTGACGAAAGCTATTGTCCCATAACTTATTGTAGGAACACATTGACACTGTCATGCTAAATGTGCAGTCAACATTCACTTCAACCTCATTCTAATTTGTCACCAAACTAGGGCTGCTAATGCCAACCAGATATGACATCATGTTCATCTTTTTCTCTATTCATCACAATTAACTATATTCTGAGGCAGTGTAGTAGTTTTTTAGTTTTAACTGTTTTAACCTTTTGTGCAGAACGCACAAAACGTTTTGTTCACCATAGTGACTTATCACAAATATTAATTTGAAAAATGTGTGTAAATATATTGTGTTATTGTAATATTTGCAACTCTCTCTTTTTCCCTCTCTCTGAACACTGGCCATTTTTAAATATGTAATTTTCAGAATTCCAACAATACAAACATTGCACATTTAGCAAATGTAGAGACAAAAATTTTGTTTTTAGAAATCCTGAAAGAAAGATAAGAATACATAGCAACAGATCCCATCATAAGAAAAAGGTCACTGTGTGTCAAATGCAATTGACAGTTTATATGCAGTTTGTATTTAGTTCTTATCAGAATTCTTACAAATTGAACTGAACACCTTTTTCTCCATTTCTAGATTTTTCTTGAGAATAATTATATACATTGTTCTGACTTTACTAAACTTAATCAGTTAAAGTTGTGTTTTACTCTTAAATTGCCTCTAATTGAGATGACAGTTCTCAGCAGCAAGCTTGGAGTGAAAGAAATAAAGGACAGTCCTCAGTTTGTGAGCCAGGAAGAAACACACACAAGCACCAAGAGGTTGCCACTGAGCAGATCCAGATGTGTGGATGTGCCAGGTCCAGCCCCTGACCTAAATGGGAAACCAAGAATCTGTTGGGATTCTGGAGTAACAGGATTATGGCTATAACAAATCATATACTATCTCTTCAGGGTGCAAAAGAATAAACCTAAAAGTTCATCCATCATCTGGCCCTTCATGCTCTACATTGGGGAGGATGGTGATTCTTCAGAATCTAGTACTTCAACAACTATCTGAAGTCATCTGGGCTGCACTGTGTAGGCATTATAATCCTTCAATAAACCCACACACTGTTGAACAAAACAACCTTTAAATTTCCCACCTACTGAACATATACCCAGGCATTTTGGGGATTTTACCCTTTGACCTTTCAGTCACAAAGATGCTTCTCTTTTAAGTTACTGGTGGTGCCAGGGTTTGTAAAGGCCCTTGTTATTTTTATCATTCAATACAAGCCAAAGTAATACAACTCCCGAGTGTGGTAGACCGAATCGCGTGAGTCCTGTTCGTCACCATAACCTGTTAAGCCACAAAACTGAAGTTATAATAGACCCTGTAAAGGAAAGCCATTGCCATTGAGGGATTGTGCTTCGGGGGCATTTTCATATCCTGGTGCAGGAAGGAAAAGCCGTCTTTGAAACATGTAATAATAGTCCTTAACACAGCCCCCACTTTCATCTCAGCCCTCCCCCTCATAACTCATCCAGACCTGGATCACAATCTGTGTAGAACATTTTATCAGAGCCCTACGCTCACATTAAACTCAGCACAGATTGTTGATTTAGAGCACTTCCAACATCATGTTATAATCAGTGGAAAAAGGCAACTGTCTCCAGACATCTTAGACATGCATGTACTGATTTTACCTGAGAGCTCACAGAGCTCAGGAGCAGCCAAGACCCATGCCCCTAGAGTAAGTAAAGGGGTCACTTTGTTGCTCATGAATATTTCAAGATGTGTTTGATGCACCAGCTGTTACAGGGATCAAATCTGTAACCAGGATGACCTCTCTACATGTTCTATTTAGACTATTCTGTGCATTGTAACTACACTTTTTTGCAGATTTCAGTATTCAAGTTGATGGCTAGTACTCAGCAAACCTCTCTCATGAATGACAATGTTAGCTTTCTTCAGTGGTCTGTATATTTGTGTGTATGTATCTATGAGTGTCTGTCTGTCTGTACACCCTTTTTCAATGTTACTTCATGTAGCATTGCCTGAAGAGAAATTCCATTCTACTGATACAATAGAGGTGTCATAATGGCAGATATCTCAAAACCTTGGCAAATAAAACCAGAAGTATCTGCATGGTTACCATGAGGGAAGATGTGTTATTTTGCAATTTGTGTGAACTGATCCTACAAAATTTTACAATACATATGTCAGTCTCTAAATCGTCCAATAGAACTCATAAAAGCTGCAATCAGTTTGTGTCTCATAAAGTTACTGGTTACCCAGGGTGGGTGCTTATTTTGGACTTTATGTAGACATAAAGACAGGGTGGGTGTTTACACACATGCATTTTTGTCTTACTTGGGATCTCGCGGGCTGTTTGGACGGCTGTTGGTGCGGAGTCTGCTCTCCGTTCCCCCTGATGGTCGCTCTGGTCCTGAACCTGGGCTTACCCGCCTGATAAAAAGAAAAAAACAAAAACAAAAAAGTCAGCATCAGAGCAAACAATTCTTTTCTGAACCCTCTCAGATGAAGGAGAAGCAAGCCTGTAATGCTAGGATCAGATTAGAGGGGTTTTAAAAACCAAATCAATTTTGAAATCAGCTGAATCACAAACATTAAGAAGACATTTTACACTCTCTGCTCTCTAATTACCGAAACATACATTACATGATTAGAAATAACTGCATCAGTTAGACACAAAATTATTATTATTACTATGCCAGAAAAAAAATGTACATGCTTGTCTCACCCTCGCGCATGCTTCCCTCTCTCTCCCCAAATGTTTCCTTTCCTTCATCTCAGCTGTCAGTCAAACTAAAAGCCAACACCATCTTGACATCTCTTTGTGGTTGTCATGTTAAATGTTCTCCCTTCTTCTACCTTGTTGATTTGTCTCTCATTGGCTATTGTGTGTCCATTCAGACAGCACTGACATAATTGTCCAGATTTTTGTAAACATGAAACTGGTTTAAAAGTATCACGGCGCCCCAGGTGAGTCTGCCAACAGCTCTGAGGGGTTACAATTTTATCTGAAAATTGCTCCTCTTGAACAGATATTCCATGCTAAACACCAGTACCAACCACAACCCCAGACCAGATTTCCCCTCCAACTGTCAGGAGAGGAGACTCATGAGTATTATATATCAAATCAAACCTCCTGGAATCCAAACAACAAGATACATTAATTCCTCATGTTTTCAGGTTCCCATCTGATGAAATTTCAAACATTTAGTTTATCATGGGTCACTAAAACCCTCCACTGTAACCCTTAGTAAAACCCTTACTAACTGAACTGCCTAACTAAATGAACACTTAATTGAACAGTGGCTTGAAAAATGAAAATGAAAATAAAATTCCAGAGTCTCAATCTTGCTGTGACTGACCAATATAAAATATCTAATAACAAAACTAAGAGTCCACGGCCATGCTAGCTGCTCTGTGAGGCTGTATTAAGGCACAGTCATGCTTTAGCAAAATGCTAACTGCTGAATGCTGATGTTAAGCAGGTATAATGTTTACCATGTACACCATGTTAGCATGCTAACATTCGCTGATTAGCACTAAACACAAAGTACAGCTGAGGCTGATGTGAATGTCATTAGTTTTGCAGATATTTGGGACCATCAAAGTTATTATAATTCATCCTGAGGGGGGCATGGATGTCTGTACCAAATTTCATGGAAATCTATCCAATAGCTGTTGAGACATTTCACTAAAAACCACAAATGTCAAACTCATGGTGGTGATACAGGAAAAGTCAGGGGATCACAAAAGTGAGTAGGATCCTCGGGGAGCATGAATTTCTGTACAAAACTTCATGGCAATCCATCCAATAGTTGTTGAAAGATTATGGACCAAAGTGGTGGACCAACCAACCGACAGACAGACAATGTAATCCAAAAGGCCAATAGACCAGTAAAGTTCAGCTAAGTTAGCTGAGCCCTACAAGTTGCCTGGATTTACTGTGTTTTTCTATAACTGACCCAAGGTGCATAAATTATGCAGACCTAAACCACACCAACCACAATTACACTGCTGAAACCATAATTTGCTTTGGACCAAACAGGAATACGAGTCTTACCAGCCAGTGACTCTTTTAGTTCTAGAAATGTGACTTAAAGGTCCACTGTGTAGGATTTAGTGGCATCTAGCGTTGAAACACCAGTTTGCAACCATTTGAATACCGCTCGCCTCACCCTCCCCTTCCAAGCATGTAGGAGAAACTACAGTGGCCACAAAACTTGTTAAAAACATGAACGGCCCTATCTAGAGCCAGTGTTTGGTTTGTCTGTTCTGGGCTACTGTAGAAACATGGCGGTGCAACATGTCGGCCTCCATGGAAGGGGAACCGCTTCCTCTGTAGATAAAAACGGTTTATTCGGAGGTAATGAACAATTCATATTTTCAGGTGATTATACACTAATGAAAACATACTTATAAATATTATATTCAATTTCTGCCAATAGCTCCTCCTAAATGTTACACACTGGACCTTTAAGTGACTTAATCTTCTGCTGATGTGGTGTGTACCTGGGTTCATCTGGAGAAGGCTCCTGTGTGAGGCCATTGGTCTGGGCGGGGCTGTGGGCAGGACTGTTCTCTGGACTAACTTCTTCTTTAGCACCATTTGTTGGTGGCAGCTCCAGGCAGGCCCTAACGCCCTCCCACTGCTGTGCTGCATTACGGATCGCCAGACGCCGCTTCTCCTTGATGAATGAAACACACACACACACACACACACACACACACACACACACACAAAAGGACAGAGAAGGTTTCAAGTGACAATTCTCTTGAGCAGAACACAGAGGGCATATACTAAGCTAATGGAACTTCTCTGTCTATCTTGACATGATCACAGGCAAACTTATTCCTCCTGCGTTGCTTGTCTCTGAGATACAGTATGTTATTTAAGAGAATATTTAAACAGCTTACTGGCCTTACTGGCAGATATCACACTTCACTAAAGTTTGATCTGAAATTGTATATGCATGTGTTGGTCCAATGTATTTGCTTCTGTTACCGCAGCATTGTGATTTAACTGCAGTTGGCTCTTTTAGCAGTAAAAGTGACATCCCTACCCTGCAAGAGAGAAGATTTCTGCTCCTCTGCTGTCTTTCAATAGTGATTTCCTGGCCAAGCTGTAGTTTCAATATGCTCAGTTATGGAATGTGCCACTCCCCGATGCAGAGGTGAGTCAGTACCAATTCGTAGTGAATCCTTCACCCTTACGAACTCTTGGCTGTGCCATTCAATATAACATTTTCTCAACACCAGGGATTAGCAGGAGTTAGGTTACTGAGAGACCATGTGTTCTGCACAGAGACCATCTCTCAGCACTCAGCAGGAGGACATTAATATATACTTTCTCTCACACACACACACACACACACACACACGCGCGCACGCACACACACACACACACACACATCTACTGCAAAACAGATGCATGTGCAAGACCATTTAAAGAAATAAAGTATAATTTGCAGACCCATTTACAGATACAGTACCTCTGTGGACCTTCCCCATACATTAACAATATTCCCAAAGGTCACTTGCGTTGTGTAGCACTGATGTGGATACGTTTGAAAAGTTGAAAGTCCATTTCAGGATCCAAAAAGTGTATTTAATGGCCCACTAAACCACAGCCTCAATAATCACAAGACACATACGTTAGAAGACATGAGAAGAAGGAAAAAAGTTGGGGAAATCTAGCAACAAATCCTGAGCATGAACTAAATATTTTAGAGCTTTCTCATTACATATGTTTTAATGGGCAAGCTGATCAAAATGAAAAAGTTGCAAGTACCATTAAGAGAGTTGTTATTGTCCAAATACACACTTAATCCTTACTTTAACCTGGATCCCATAATTATAAAGGCCTGATGCTCGCTAATACTGTAAAAAATTGGATTCAAACTACAGGATATACAGTATAACATTCAGCTGAGCCGGTTAATCACATCTCATCAGTAATACAGTATGTGGTAGTATTGGAATGCTACAGTATGTAGCTTCATTTAGTACTTTGAACCTTTGTAACTATTTAACATTCTTTCTACCAAAAATAACTAACCATACATCACCCAATGTCTGAAAAAGGGCACAAGTGGGTTCCAGAGGACAATTGTTAATCTACTCTCTGAGATGTAGGATGTCACGTGTATTTGCTCATATTTGAAAGCTAAATCCAGGCAGACAAAGACAACTACAGCAAATCAGATCAGAGTGGTACCTTATGAATGGTCTGCTTGTGACTCTCCCTCTTCTTCTCCTCCTCTTTTCGAGCCTGTACACCAGCCATGCGCCGATCCTCGTCCTGAAAAAGATAGCTTGTGCAATCAGAGTGTTGCTCCATTCATGAGTTCTGAATTATTCAAGAGAGAGGGGAACCACAAAAGACGCCGCCAGGAAGACTGTTCTCTACACCAGAACTGGACCACTGTGGAGGATGGGAGAGATTCTCACACTAGCCGGCTGCATCACAGGATTATCTGTCTGATTTTCAGTTTCGGATCAACTGAGCCCAGCTGTTGGGGAAAGCCAAAACTCCCAGAATGCAATGCTGCCAACACAATCTGAGTGTGCCATCTGAGAGCTGGGGGATATTCTGCTGTGTGACGAGCTAGCAGAGACGATGCTTCAGTCTGATCAATAGAGGCAAAATGCTAGCCTCACTGGAGTCAAGACACTGCTGTCAGCTAGTGGAGACAGATTAAGATGCCAGGCCTATATGTCACCACTATTTTGTGAGAAGAACAACTTCTAAAAGGGAAAAATGACCAAAGTGCATATGCTACTCTGTGAAATTGATTGCAAAGGGTGTTATTTTTAAGCAATAACAATGTCTTTGTTTGGGCTATTAAGTTGATTATTTGGCGCTTAAGGTTTCAGTCAACTACAATCCAGTTTGATAATGTAATTATACCATTTGAAGTTATTTCCTGAAAATTATATATATTCCCACAAATATAATAGTTGTCTTTGACATAGAAGCTCTATTTGCCATATTAATGTATTTGCAGGTAAATATTATAATCAGAGTGGGTTTACATGTTTTATTAATCAATAAAATTTAATGACTATATAATACCTTCAGTCAGAGACAGCTCCAGTCTACTTTTTGTGGTCTTGTTTGAACTACCTATAATTAGCTTTTGAAATAATCCAAACAGTTCTGGTGCATATATCCCCAAAGCAAACATTTAATAATTTAGCCCAGAGCAGAAAAAATTTATTGTATCTCCTCATTTGCTACTTCTACTGACAGCATAGTGCACTTGGGGCAGGTTTTTCCAAATCAGTTTTTAGGGGAAAGTCTAGATTTTCCATGGCAACTTGTCCCCAGCAACATCATGACAAGGTTTGAAAAGATGGAAACTCCAGTCCTAGGCGGACGTCGTTATTGTCAAATCAAAACATTGCATCTTCCAAAAGTAAACTTTCTGGAAATAAAACACCATCCCTGTTTTCAGGATTGACAGCTACAGACAATAGTTTGTTGGAGGGGTTTAATGAGCCCTCGAGATCATGAAACTTGCCAAACCTGTTAAGGATCACATGTATCTTAAAATTCAAGTAAAAACATGAAAAATGTTGAAATTGGAGTTATGAGGGTTTTTTTCATAGTATCAGCAGTATGTTTTGAGGGCAAGGTGTGTGGTACTAACAGATTCCTTTAAAGTACAAGCTCAGACCTGGGTGCTCCCTGCTTGACAGCCTCTAAAAGCATGCTGATATTTCACTGTAGCACTTTGCTGGCATGCTATATAAATACAATGACTTCATATTTATGTTTGAGAATGATCATTGTTTTGTTAGACTGGATATACGTTAAGTCACCGATACATTTTTGCAACTGAGAACACGATGAATGCTGCACCAATGTCAAAGAACAAAGACTAACGAGTATAGCATCATCAAGATGTACAGGAGCTTGGAGATGCCCCATTGACAATGAATAGGAGACTGCCTATGTCTGTTCATCATAAGTTGTTTTTTTTTACCTGTGAAATCATCAAGTTTATCATCAATCAAGTCAATGTCAAGTCACGCTCAAGAATCAACATGTACAGTGCTGTCAGAAACATATGCTCAGACAGTGACATAAAGGTTTTTGTCCCATTAGCTGAACATAAATGTCAGCTCAAAATATGACATGCAACACAGGCTTTTGTAAATACAAAGTACAGCACAGTCATGAGCTGTGAGGTTTTATAGCTTTAAATTTGTCATAACTCTGCATGAATCATCCTCTTTGCTGTTTAATATGTTTGATAATGGCAATATAGCATGATAAAATATATCACATAATCTCCCATTCTGGTCATGTCAGTCACTGTCCTAAATGTGTAGAAATTAAGAAAAAATATCTGAAGGGACAATAAATAAAAAAAATTTAAAAACTAACAGCTACAACTAGAATTAGCAGCATTTGGGCAGTGGCCCGTTTTTCCTCCTATAAGCACACATAGACACAGTTAAACAGTTCAGCCTTACTGTGATGCGCTTCATGTCCAGCTGTCTCAGATGAAGCACACAGCGCAGGACGGCCTGCTTGTACCATGTCTCCAGGGCTACGGGATTCCCATCCAGGGTGAGCTCAGAAAGGGAGCGCGACTCTCCAAGGCAGGCTAGCTGATCAAAACTAGACACAAAGAAAACACATTTTCAATGAGATCAAGAGTTAAAGCTACACAAACCCACAAATGTTTTCAATACAAAAACAAGGTACACTGAATGCTTCACAATGATACAGAGGCATGGTGACCTAACTAAATATCGGGAAGCCTGAGTCATCCCCCGGGTTAAGTCAAACAAGACAACTTCCCCATCTATGTTTTGAATCTTGAACTCCTTAATCTAGGCCTGTATTGACAGAATGGAGCCAAGCTAAAACAAGACATGGTAAAACTGGTAATTTAGCAGGCACACTGGCAGCCTGACATTACTCAGGGGACAATGAAGAGAGAAAAATCCACTACACTGTTGATATCACCCTGTGGCTAAGGGAGACATGAAAAAGCACAGTCATGCTATGTAAAGCAGTGGAGATTCTATCTTTTGCTAATTTGTGATAATAACCTTGATGAATCATTTGCCTGGAACTACTACTACTACTACACTGGCACTGTGCCTGATCCTGGCCAGAGGTTTCTTTGGATATAAAAGAGGGTCAGATAATAACCTCTGATGAACTGTTAAAGAAAGCACTGTTGGTGCTATAACAAATGCAAAGCAACATTTCACTATTCACATTTCATTAGGTGTAGCCAGGAAATGACACTAATTAGCAACTTGAGAGATCCCAATGGTGCTTGATTGCATCTCATGCATTTTGCATAATTGTTGCATTCATAATCACAGTGACCGATGCCCTCTTGGGTACTGTTACTATGGTACAACCGCTCAATAATAGTCGCAGTAATGAAAAGTATACATGCACCTGTCCCTGGATACTAACAAAAGGCCCAATAAGAAATGAATATCAAAGATATTTGTGTGATGTGTGCAGACTGAGGCGAGGTTAAAAATTGTGTAGTTTCCGAATTCATCTAGCACTACAATCCCTGCACCTTTTTCTTTACTGACTTCTCATTTTTAGGTCTGCCTTGCTCTGGTTTCATAAGGTGTCTAACTTAATTGAGGAAGATAAAATCAAAAATGCAATATTCTGATAAGTGAAATAATAATTGCAAACATTCATGAGGGATTCTTTTTGCTTCAACATCCTCTACTGGGCAAACTGACTGCACCATATAGACAAGTGTGTTCTGTCCCTCTACCTAGCAACAGAGCACAACCGTTCTCCTATCAAAATGGAACAGTGTCAAAAGGTGCACACACATTTTTTATACGCTGCCATTGTGAGCATCCATTCAAAAGAGTAGTTTTAAATAAAGTGCTTTTACCAGAAGCTCATAATAGTAATAAGAATACGAAGGAAAAAAATATGCGTGTACATATTATGGAAACTAGTGGAATAACCACACTGTACTTAGAAAACAGTGTCACTTTATAATGTCATAAGGAGTTTAAGAATACAAACTGTTTATTTGTTGCCTATTTCTTTGTCATGATTCTCTCTGTAACAGTGTGCCAGATACAGAATCATGCAGACACCAGAACAGCAGGGCGGGCTTGAGACGTCAGGTCAGATCTATCACAGCACAAGGTGACTATGGTCAAGGAGGCTCATGAACACTGTCCCACCCTGAATACCACATACAGGCCCCTCCTCCAGGCAAACACGAAGCAATTTTAAAGTAGTCTTGTTCAGTGAGAAGGCTATGCTGCTTTAACAAGTTAACTCTATGACATCTTTATTGCTGGGCTCAGAGAGTGGCAAGCAAATAAAAAACACAGACTTTGGAAAAGGTGTGTAAAGTAGGTTGACATTTGCATCAATGAAACTAACAAAACACACCTCTCATTCATCCTACACACCCTCACCTAGCAATGCTGCTCATGAATTCACTCAACCTTCAAATCTGTCATTAATTTTCCATGGAAGTGAGCTTCCTTCTCTCACCCTGCTTCTCTGTTGTCTGAATAACTTTAAAGTATTGGCACACCCTTTTTTTTTTTTTAGGTAACAGCATGCTAATTACTAACAACAAAGAGAACACATCCAGGTTGATGTTTTCTAGGTTACCGAAACTGCCCACCACAGCAACCCTGTGTGTGTGTGTGTGTGTGTGGCTGTGCATGTTTGTGTGTATTCTGCCTGCAGCTTGTTGGCCAGGCGCTGCCAAGAGCCAAGGGAGTGGACGTGGAACTGTCCGGCCACTATCCCTGTCCCTGCCCTGTGGGGAGGAAGGAGTTAAGCGGTACAAGCTCTTACCTGGTGATGTTGTTACTGCTGAGAAAGAGACGCTGCAAGCAGGGCAGGCGGTCCACCTCAGTCTAGAAAGAGAAAGAGGGAGAGGGAAGAGAGAGAGATGGAGGGATGTGAAGAGGAGAAGGTGCTCGGGAAGAGGGCACTGCATCGTCACTGTCGTCAGAGCTCTGTATCCCTCTCCATTCCCTCAGTCACCTTGCAGCTCTCAGCTCCAGCATACAGCATCCCCATCCACCCTGCGCATGCACACACACACACACACACACATATACACACACACACGCTGCCTTGTCTGCACATGGAGAGGAGGGGCAGGAAAGAGAGAGAGAGAGCATGAGGAGGAAAGGGGGAGGGGTGAGAGAGCAGAGTGTGTGCTGCGCTAATGCAGAGATCCCCTACTGCAGGAGGCTAACTCGCAATGCTCACCAGAACACATCCAGTCGCACACACCCTGAGCAGCTAGCTACTGTACCTCGTCACGCAAGAACAATAGCTAGGGTAAATACAATGGAAACTGACTCAGATGGGGGTTGTTTCTTCATCAGGCAGGCTCAGCATCAAAATCAATGCAGAATTTAGTGAGGGGGTGGGGTGAGGAGCAGCAGCTGGCCAGCTGGCAAACTAAAGAGGATACACAGGAACATAGTCAATGTCACAACCACAACGACTTAAGCTAATCAGATGGCAGTGTGGGAGGATATCATGTTCAGTAGTGTCAGGTCTGTGCTCTGTGTGTGTGTGCGCGCGCATGTGTGTGTGTGTGTGTGGACGGCCAGCGTTGCACATGCTGTAAGCAAAGAGGACACTCCCAGCAGCAATCTGAATGAGCTGCGTCAACGTCCGCCCATATTGCAGCCACCGCCTCGCATCCTCCACCAGAACTGTTGCCAGTCTCCGTTCAAATGAGAGATCAGCCAAGCATTTAGGCTATGCTAGCTCCTCTGTAGAGAACAGTACAACACTGCAGCACAGAGAAGAAAACCCCTACAACCCCCATCCACACGACCACATAAATATAGTACACAGTTGCTCATCCTTGTTTTATCCATTCCAACGGTCAAAATGCTCACTATAGTACAATATGCAACGTCAGCAGCAATGCTAGAGAGAGCCCCTGTCTTTTTGTAAGTGTTTTGTGTGTGTGCATCATTGTTTGATGCTCAATCTGTGGAATTAATATAATGAAATTATTTTACCTGTGAATCTTCAGTGAAAATTTAGTACACCGTATAGAGTAGTTGCATCCGTTATTATATGTGAGCCATGGGATTCTTACAACAAGCTAGTATGCAATGAGTGATACCTCACTTCTCGCTGTATATTTCAGTCTCACATCACTACACTCTTTGGTTACAGCAACCACTCCTCACTTTTCCCATCTGCAGACATCCTGCTTACCTTTACTAGATCTGGGCTGCCTGCTTTTTCTTGACTGGTTGTTTATTTAGCAAAACATAGCGAGCATAGCTCTGGCACAGCACTGAATGAGATTTATATATCTCACTAAACTATTTTCCAGGTGTCTAGTATAGACCAGTGGCTGTGGTTTTGTAAGCATATAAAATAAAGAGTGAGGCCCACACAAAAGGACACATCAGAACATGTACTGCACATGCCTCAGCTTATTAAGACTAGCGACAAACTTTTATGGTGAGATTCTACCATTCAAAGAATACTCACTCATACCTTATGAATTAGTTTAAACTTCGTGGTCCATCTTTGCGATGAGAGCTGGTAGAAAGGTGGGCAAGCAAGTAGTGTCTTTTAAGCAAAAAAGACACACAGCACACCCTGCGATCCTCCATACGGATTCATCCTGCTTTGTTTTGTACATTCTGCTCTCCTTCCTCAGCCCTCTACGTTATCAAACACCAAAAATAGTTTAGTATTATTTTTGCATTATAACTGATAAAGCTGGAAGGGTTACTTTACAATATGACCGGAATTAGTTGTTTTCCCAACATTAAAACTCCATTAAGCAACACAGTACAGCACAATATGGTGGCGAGACAAGGTATGTGAGTGACCGATTAAGAAAGTTGAACATCTAGCACGCCAAAGCAACTGAGACATTTTTCTCTGCACCGAACTTAAACGTTAAAGACAAGTGATTATTGGACATAACGTTTGTCAGGTGGCTTGAAACACAACTAAAATGGGATGATAATGTTCTGTGATTGTCGAATATGCAGTTTGTCAATAGTATGCAAACATGCTAGCCTGAGCGCTTGATAATCCAGGCTTATTGCTCCATGGTGGTAAAACAAAATCAGTCATGGGCAGTCATTTCTGGAGCAGCTTATTGAACATATTGATTATTTTACATTGTTTGCATTGAGACTAAGAATGTGTAGGGATTTTTGTTATATTGGCTGTGTAATGCTTTAGTGTGCACCTCAGCAATACAGGGGATTGTTCTCTTTCCTTCTTTTAAAAAACTGCAAGTCATGCTATCCAGTGCTAGCTTAATCTGACCCTCCACCACACTCCCAGAGTCTCTGTCTGTGCCAGTTCCTGTATGGATGCTGGTGAAGAGGCAGCCACTGCACGATGTCTGAGACTAAATATAGCAGCCCTGTCTCAGACAGAATGATGTCATCACTGAGCTGATGTGCTGCATAACAATTGGCCACCAATGTGGTCTCTTTTTCAAAAAACCCGATTGATCAGAACCAATCGGCTGACAGGATCTGGTGTGAGGTTGGGTACAGCTGTGTTGCTGTGTGTGTGTGTGTGTGTGTGTACGCCAGTATGCTTACGGGTGTGTATTTTTGTGTCTGTGTGCCCGTGCCTTCACCTCTTTACTCCAGCTCCACCGTCTTCTTACTGACAGTTTGCGTGTCTTCATTTTTCACACTCATACTGAGCTCTGGCAGAGGCGTTACTCCACAAACAAAGAATTACTTTTCATCACCACTGTCTCTGTTGCATGCAAAAACACACCACAAAAGAGCATGAAAGCTGCTCAAACAAACACACAGGTACATGTGGATGCTGAGGGGGTTTCAAAGATTGTAAGCTGTTGGGTTTTGTGGTTGCTCGGACTTGAGGTGTGAGCTTAGCTTAGCTCACACACATCTGGCCTCTGAGCTAGAACTGCAGGTGCTGTGCATTATGCTCGTAAACATGTTAAGACTACAATCTGGTGTTAAGTGCTCATTGCTGTGTTGTTCTTGCACTGCACTTCACAGAGATCCCTTATCAAATCAATAGTTTGGATTGGATTTTCAGTTGCAAAAGTTAGCTTGCTTTGTAATGAATTTTTGTATGCCCTTTGGCTTTTAACTTCATGTTCTGAGGACTTGGGCATTACAAAAAATCCTTATTATTGCAGTTATATTGACCCTGTCTTTGATCATTCAAGTTTTAATTTGAATATTTTCCACAGTGCTTTGAGGCAGCATGTTAATTTATTATATTTTAAAATTTCTAAGTATATAAAAGGCAGAACAGACCTAAGTAATATTAGCAGAGGGGAAACTATGTATTCAGGAGACATGAATTTATGACCCCATCTCACACACACAAGGGTTGACTAATCTAAAGCAGAGCTACCATGCAGCATTGAACATTTTTTTCATCATAATTTTCAGTTGTAGTGATGCTTGACTCACTACTGGCCCCACATGCAGACAAGCCCAGAAGGAAAAACTCCTGCTAATCCATAAACCCAATCTGCCTCTGGGTGATGCCTTTTTGCTTTGTCTGTTTTATCAATGCTCATGCTGACTACCCAGCTCTTCCAAACAAATCACTGTTCCTGCTGCCAGAAATGTAAAAGGCATCACTTACTGACTGCCACAGAATGTCTCAATGGAAAAACTCACCTACAACTATGAATAAAAGGGTAGATGACACCATTTAGAGAATGCTCAAAACAACTGCACTAGAACAAATTGATGCAGATGAAATAGGTTACCAGAAATACATGTTTAGATGCATTAAAGGATGACCTAAATACTACTTGTCCTGATGTGTCAAAACATGTAAAAGCCTACACTTTCCTGAAATAATTAACTTAAAAGATAAAGTATGCATAAGTAACATATAATGCTAATATAATATGTATTGGATGACTAAGCCTAACGTATACGCAAGTCTTAAACTTATTTATTGTCACTCACAGCATTTTCTTCTAGACCGGAATTCCACTCTTCATCTGCCTTTAATGAAAGGGAAAACCTGGACACCTGAAGGATGGTTATTTACTTTGTCATCAGTGGTGTTTGTTGCCAAGTGCTTCTTTCAGGCACAGGAGACTAGAGAATCTGCTGAGGGGCAGCATTTTTACTCTCCTGTGTATCAAATAAAACATTACATCCGATAATTGGGACTGGAAGTGGTTCTTGATCAGAACTTGCCAGCAGAGGACAGGGTGAGTGACGAGAAGAGGTTTCAAACAACACAATGTTGGATTCCGTTTGTATTTTCTACCCCAAAAAGCAGGAAAGGGCTTGGGGGATTTGCATACAAATGAAGGGGCCTGTTTTGGCATGCACTGTTCTGTTTATCAGATTAAAACTATAGAAACCAAGGGGAGTGAATTTCCATGTTTAGAATATCCAGTTCCTCTTTCACTGCGCCAGAAAGTCGGTGGGAGGTTGTGGGTAATGAGCTACGTCTCCCTAGGTAACACCATCGAGATACATTTCACCACAGACTTTCTTACAAAGATTCTATTGATGTAATTTCTGTGTTTGTTATTTTGTGACAGCAAAAACTGCTACATGATCCCATAACAGAGGAAACAGTAACCATCCAAAGGACCTGGTCCAAAGGATTGACATAAAGATGAAAGATGAAGCAAGCTGCTGGCACTTTTATCCTATGAGGAACATATTCCTAACGAACAGTTGTCAGGGTGCATGATTGTGCTTATTTGTTCATCAAAATGCAGAAAAAAAAAATACTGTGAATTTACCATTGGCAGATGCAGGAACTGAGCACCGTCCTCAGCTCTTACAAGCCACAAGGCAGCTGCAGTCTTTACAATCTGGGACCAGGTTAGAATTATTATATACATTATTAATCATTATTATATAACACTGAGCCAATACATGTGTATGATGCATTAGTACAAGGTGTACAGATCAGACACAGCACAGCTGCCTCGATGCACATTGTCAGACCTCAGGGTGCAAAAAACTAGTAAATCCTGCTATGGCAATAGCCAAAACAAAAGTTCTCATGTCTGCATCTACTGTATCCTGCAACTATCTTACTTACTACTACTACTACTTCCGGTTAACACATTTTTATAATATTTCTAACTCCTCCTTGCATAGAAGAAAATGGAAGCCCCACAAAGGGAAAGGGCAGAAGCTTCAGTTTTGGTTGAAAATTAGATTTTGTTCACTGGGAACAGTTGGTGCCTTTTCCTTTATATGAAGGAGTAGAATAGTGAGCAAGCAGTGAATAAAATGCTTTAAGCTGTCGCTACTTGGGAAAGGGGCCCCTCACCACAACAGAGATGCAGTTGTGTCGTAGGTTGAGTTCAGTCAAACAGTCCAGGCCCTGCAGGTTTTCCACTCTGGAGATGTTGTTTCCTGCCAGGTTCAATACTCGCAGCTCGCTCAGGTGAGACATGTTTTCTATCCTGGAGATCTGGATGAAAGCACAGTGAGACAAAGTGTGCATAACATAAAATTATGTAAAACGGCAATCTAGATAATCAGTTTCTACATATAGAGAGACACAGAGGGAGGCAGGCCTATCAGAGCATAACACACTTGAACTGTAAACATTCAGTGCTCGCTCTCACATTCAAATCATGTATTTAAAGATCATCAGATGGTTCACATTTATTTAGAATTCTTTAGCTTACACATAGATAAATGTTTTTGGGGTGCAAGAAAGCCAAAGAGCAGTGTGCTCCATTTTCTTTGCAATGCCTGAGGCTACACCTTCTGCTAAATGACACCAAAACAGAAATGACATTTCCACTGCTCTCATTTACCGCAGGGTGAACCATTTCACAGCAACAGTCTCTATCACTTGTGAACAACTTGAATGACTGATATGCAGTCTGTCACATCAAGCCGTGACTCCTGTTTGACCTCCCAAATCATAACAATAAACAAGTAGTTGAGGGTCAGTCAATGGTGAAATGATACCCAGTTCTCTCCCCTCCTCACTCTGGGAGAGAAGAATTAGAGGCCCCTGACATAATGACACTTAAAATACTTCAGAAGAATTCCCGGTGAATGTTGTGTTTGCCCCCTATAGTGCACACAGCACATGTGAGGATAAGGCTAAAAGGGCATCAGGGGTTCAAGGATTCTGTCAGAATACAATACCCAAGGATCACTGCAGTTCAAGTATTAAATGGGTCAATTGGAATAAAATTTAGCTAAGAATTAAATAATAAAAAGTAGTTAAAATTAGAAATATAGATAAATATAAGAAGCAGATGTCCATTGTCATTTTCCTCAGCTCCTCTGTTCTGAAAAGGTAACTATTTTAGCTCTGTAAACGTTTCTGGGCTTTGGAGTAGTAGGTACAGCACTCCCAGATGGTGAGAGATCTCACAGGTTCATACATGTAAAAACTGCTAAGATTTTAAAATCAATAATCAAACCTACAGGGAACCACTAACATGAGGAGTCATATGTGCTTTCCTTCTGGTCCTAGTCAGCACTCTGGCCGCAGAGTTTTAGATATTAATTACAGTTGATTTATTTCTTGTTTTAGGGAGTTCAGACAGGAACTCATTACAAAAGAAATAAAAGTGCGTAGTAGTTTCTGAATATTGGCCACAGAGAGAGATTTACACATTCTGGCATGAACAAACATCGGATAGGTGCTGGCTCAGATTTTTCAAATTGTTCTGACAGTGGGTGCGCATATACAAGTGACAGCATAGTTAAAAGAAAATGACAATAAACTGGGGGCATCTAATCCACCTCAAACACCACCATTAAGCAGTCTCATCTGGTGACGGATACAACAGAGCGAGATCATCATGCTGCATTCAAAGACAGTAGTTGTATTGTGGTGTCACAGCTGACATCAGTACTTTCAGTCAAACATTAAAGTAGAACATTAGTAGAAAACTATTTGAAACGTGAATAAAAAGATATTGCTTCACAAGCAGGACAGAGGCCTGTTCTTGTCTGGGGAGTTGAGAGTGCCAGTTAAGAGGGCCATGCCAAGAATGGGAGACAATAACATCGGCTCTTGGCTTGTTCCTTGTAAACGATACAGTAATCACATCTTAAACATTTCATATAATGGCCTGTATTGTCAAAGAAGAGGACACAAACAGATAACCTTGTGTTACAGATGTCATTAATGACAACAAAGCCTAGAGCATCCTTCTGGGGAGTCTCTGTTCCAGCTTCACCCTGACCCAAAGTGCTATGCTTACCACACATGACAGATTCAGTCAAACTAAATCAAAATCATCATCTTGATTTATAGGAGGGATATGACCTAAACCAACCTATCTAACTCTGTGATACTTTTTCTTTGTTTTACAGACCCTGTAGGGCATTCTCCACTGTCTTTTGTGAGTGTTCAAGTTAAATCGCTCACGTGGAAAACATCACCGCCTAACTAAAGATTGGTTATCCAACAATGTCAGGTTGCATTGTAACCCCAACACTTGGTCACTGAGACCAACCAAGGTTGGATGTACACTCCCAAAGAGAATATCTCCTTTTGAGTAGTTCCAGCAAAAAGCAACATCCTGTTCCAGAAATAAATGGGTAAAAAGATAGGTTGGGAGTGATGTGAGCCTCCCAGCTAAAGGATGGGAGGAAGAAAGGTTGACACTGATGTAGTGTTTGTGGTTAAAGCTAGCACACAAAAGGAAAGAGGACAGGCAGCTGGTGTTCTATGGCCAACAGTGACTAAACAACAACCTGACTGGGTAGAATAACCATGACTTTAACATTATTTAAATTCATTTATCCATTAATTCCCTCGCTGACTTCACTCACTATATCATCTTATATTATCATTGTGCAGCAATTCACATTACATTTGGGTGGTCAGGTCTCTGGTGAGTTTGGGAAAAGTTTAATATATAGGCATATAACATTTATTAAAGTGCATAAAACAGGAGGTTTTGAAGTCAGTGAGTGAAAAGCAACCTGTCCTGGTCGGAATAATAGATTTATCATCTGCTACTCAACAGGCACCTGCCAACAAATGGCTACCTCTGAATGGGGAGGACATGCCAAGGACAGCACAAAAGATTCTATTTATGAATTCATTCTAAAGTCACTCATTCAACTGTCACACTATCAGAATTGTTTAAATTAACTGTAAAAATGTAGTTTTACACACAAACACAACAAGTGGACAGAGCTTGAGGCAACAAAGCATCCTCTGTCAGGAAAAATAACATAAGACTGTAGCACTCATTGAATAGTAATTGGGACGCCTGTTCATGCAAAGAGCAGCCAACATCAGAGAGGGAGGGAGTCTTACCAGGGCTCTGGAGTAGCTCTCTGAGGAGGGGCGTAGGCGGCATGCTGGCAAAACACTAACGCTTGACCAAGGGAAGCCTTTCTATTCTATCTCCCTTTTCCAGGAGCTGCTAAAATCCTCATCTGACATCAGTGTTACTTACATCATTTGATTCCTCAGGCTTTTAATATCAGCGAGCCACGCTCTATTGTGGAGGCTGAACAAACAGCCCCCAATAATAGATTTAGACTCAAATTAATTGAAGAACAGCATAATCTGCTTTAATTCTGCTCCTAAACATTCCCACTGCTGAAAACATACAAACAGTTGTGCCTGTTGAATAAATTATGCCAGTCTGTGAGGACACAGATGTAGGAGTAGACCCTTGACAAGAGCTTGTGGGTTCTGATGGTTTTCAATCCTTTGTTCTCTAACAGTGCTGGGAGCTAAAACAAATGCTTAAGTGCCAAAAAAATGAGATAGGTAAACTGATGAACACCCATCAGATTTCTGACTTAAAAAAGACATGGAAATATCAAATGGACAAAAGAAGGCTAGACATGACCTATTTGTTCCTAATACTGTTTAGGTCACAGTGACAAGTGGACAATTTGGCTATAATGTGCACCCTGAATAGACATTTTATAGGCCAGTGGATTAAGATGAAGGGTTTAGAATGAGCATGAGTACATGAATTCTCATGCCTGGCCTCCTGCTGTCATGTCTGTTTGACTCTAGCATTTAGAGAGCTGCATCTCACATAGCAAACCACTAGTTAGCCACAGTGTGGAGGAGGTGGAAGAGGCAATCTACTTCTGTTGAACTTCGCAGTTGAAAGTCATGATCTCCAGCTACAGTATCGGCAACTAAATGAACACGACTAAACTCACACATGCTGTAGGTGGGAGGACAGTGAAGGAACAGTACCTGATTGTCATGCAAATCCAGGATATTCAGTTTGGACAGGCTTTCCAGGCAGCATATCTTATGGATTCTGAGAAGTATCAGGAAAAAGTGTACATGAAATATAATTTGTCACAATGTGTATGTCAACAATCAATAACATATTTTTGTCCATTCTTAAAGGTACCAGGTCCCAACTATAAGTGCAAAGGAAAATCATAGGAAAATTGGAGAGTGTGTGTGTGGGCGGGTACCAAGCGGAGGACAGTCGACTGGCCAACAAGCTTATTAAAAAGTTACATTCCCTGAGGAAACCGAACATACATTAGTGTACAGTGACTTATTGTTCAGGACTGTCCATATGGATTTAGATCAAATTACATGTAAGGATGAAATACTGTAGTCTCTGCCAATGGAAACCTAAATCAGTGGTATTCTTTACTCTTCAAGAACCAAGCATGGCCCTGGATCTAGGTCTAAAAAGACAAATGTCATGTTTTACACAAAGAAAAACTAATTCCAGTTTGTCTGTAAGATCTTGATGTCATTCACAGTGATATGTGACTTTAATCTTCCTCCTGTCTACCTTTTGAAACAAAAACAACTAACACCAAAATGAACGGTTTTCCCATTAAACTGGGCACCTGCTGGAAAACACTCTTCTCTGAAGCTTACCATGTAGCAGCAGCTAGTATATATAATGTACAAAACGCTACATGCAAACAACAGGATGTGTTGAATAACCTACTAGCAACATTTACACTACATCAGAACAATATTCCATTTGATGTCTATACACTATAACCTACTGTACTGCAATTTATGCTTTACTACCACATATTTGAACTGCACAACACTATCTTTCTAACAGAGGCACTTCAGACAAATGTGACATATTCTTGTGTTTGTTTGCTTGTGAATCCACCGATGACAACTTACCTGTTCTTCCCCAGCATAAGGATCCTAAGAGAGCTTAGAGCTTCAATGCCAGTCATTTCAGAGATGTGATTGTCATACAAGTTCAGGAAAACAAGCTGTTGCAGATGTGACAGATGCTGGATCATTGTGATAAGATTGTGCTGAAGGTTGAGAAGCTGTAGTTCATCCATAATGCCCAGCTGGGGGCATTCCTCCAGACAGCGCCTGGAAAATGAAAAGAAGATTTAGCACAATTTAGGCTTTATATGGACGACTACAGTTCAGCACTTAATTTTCATGAAATAACAACTGTATTTCACCTTCAAGCCATGCCATTCAGTGATGCAAATTGCTGATTTAGTATTTCACTATACATGTTGACTGACTTATTTCTGCTCTGTCACCAGTGAACTAGTTCTTTGTCAGCAGCCACTTATCTTTGGAGACAAGGGGTGGGTATTTTAAGTGACTTTGCTGCCCCCTGGTGGCAGTCTGAAGCACTTGCCATTTCGGGCAAAAGTCTTATTTCTTCTGCAAATACTGTGACAGCCAGACTGAGTTCATAAAGCTAACACAACCTAATGGCATTGATAGGGATGACACAAGAATATGAAAGACACTGCAAGTAAAGATACATAAGAACTGCCGTGACACATGACATGTCAATCATATGTCCAATTTACAGTGATAGCCAAACCAACCATGTTCTGCACTACACAGATACAATTCTAATCTGTTAGAATATCAAAAAGAGACCAGAGGTACCTGTCCAAGTCGATTCGTTGAAAACTGGATGCAAATCTGTCATAAGGCAATCGAGTGAAGGGAAAACCAGGGAAACCAGTGTTGTACTTATATCCTCCCGAACCACCTGACATGGACATTACACACCAAGTTCAAGATACATAAAAGTTCATAGTGCATATATTTGTATAGACAAACAATAAAACCAGTTCCCCAATTCCATAATATTTGCCACGTGATATTGTTATATTTAGCTGGTGGCTTGGGAAGGTTTAGGGCATTATGGTAGTAAGTGGCCCCCGCACTGTGGTTTGGTTTTCTTGATTTGTCTCTATCTTCTTGTGTAGCATGTGAGAGTGCATCCATACCACTTTGAGCACCACCCGCTAGTGGTACTAGATTATGTGCATATGAATTTGTAGAGTCACTGGCAAATGATGGCACCGGAGGTGTCTGGACAAGTCTTCTCTGGCTGTATGCATGCAACCTGTTTTCTACAGAGGGTATGGTATAGTGAAAACTGTCCACAAGATTATTTACATACCTTAGCTATTCATACAATACAATACAATGCTGAATCCTACAAAAACCTCTTGGGCAGAGGGGTGGTTGAGTGAGTATGTGAATGAGTGGACTGGCTCAAGTTTACCTGGGTTAGAATGACTCATTGTTTGGCCGGTATTCATGTTTTTTTCTTTTACAAGATCTTGAGAGTCCGTCTGTAAAACGGTAAACATGATAAACTGTGAAGCAAGCACTGGAAAGTCTAGGCAGTTAACCATATAGCTTGTCATTACTCACCATCCTCTGGGCTCTCTCCGGTACTTGTGGTTTGACAGTTGTAAGGTGCAACTTGCAGCTGTTGACCTGCAAACATATTGTACTAAGAGATCAACTGTGTTGCATTAAATAAAGACGCAGACACCTTATTCAAACATTATAATATGGCTAGGCCATAGTAGCCTATATAGCATTATACCGTGAAGCAATGATAAAGTGGTATTTACCATGGGGGTAAGAAACACCCATCCACCGTTGACACTGGTGTTGTGTTTCTGAGATCGCATCGTTTTGCCCTCAGTCCGCTCCGGCTCCATTTAGCTAACGTTTGCTAAAGTTAACAGTTAAGAGAACAACCTTGAAAAAAAAAAAGCTCTATTTCAGTAGCGGTACTAACTTCATGAATATTCAAAAGAAATACGCGAACACATTTGCTACAGTGAGCTACTTCTAGAGCGTCACGCTAGATTTGTTATTCCAAAACTGATATTCATCTTTAGGCACTGCGCCTTCCTCGGAGACAATCACTGTTGCCTTGGCAACGACGGCGTAGCTTGAGTTACACTCACTTCCCGTGTCACTAAAAATCACTCCGTTAGGAAACTAGTCCTAAAATCGGTCCTTTTTCTAAAAGGTGGGCTTAGTTTGGCTTACTAAATTAGTTATCAGATACCTACACCAAACATCGTGGTTTTGTCTTGTAGAAGCGACCTGTGTCACAATCTAGTTTTAAAAGGCCTGTTTTATTTCAGTTTATATTGTGTTTACATCGTGTAGATTGTGAACAAATTTGTCTTTAATCAAATTTCCAAAAAATATAACACACAGCAAAAGGAAAACAAATGGTCTGATGTACACAGTAGCCTTAGTAAACACTAGTAGCCTCTGCCATGGTCAGTCACATAGACCTTTGAGATGTGGGTCCAGTCAGCTTTTTCCAGCAACACAGACGAACTGGAGTAATCATGTCACATTTAGAAAGAAATTAGAAAGGCCTATATTATAAAGAGTACGGTCTAGACCTGCTCTATAGGAAAAGTGCAATGAGATAACTTCTGTTATGAATTGGAGCTATATAAATAAAATTTAATTGAGTAAATGAGTAAAATGTTGGTGTTTAATGCAACTATTCGGTCAGACATTATCCTCAGAAAAGCCTAATCCTGGAGAAGTCAGTATGGAAAAGAAAAAACGTTTAATGTGATAAGGCCAGTGGGTAACACCACAAAACACTGACGTAAACTGTATGACAGAAAAAGTACTGTAGGCAAATTACACATAATTGTATTGCATGCACTCCCCCCCCCCCTCCATCATAATTCTAAACATAATTAAAACAAAACACTTCAAAAAGTAATTACTTGTACCTGCACCTGTGAACATTTCATTTCGACTTGTTCTCTGCTCCTATTCTGTACTCCACATAAAATTGATGTAATGCTGAGGAAAGAGATTGCTATGATAACGACCACAAGAACATTGAAAACAGACCTTTCTCACAGTGAACATTTTGTCATTACAGGAATAGGCACAGGTGCAACAAATAATACTAATGCTTGCTCTGTTCCAGTTAGGCGTGTCAGTGAGCCATGGCAGTGAGTCACTTGCATTTCTCAGATATCTTGGAAATATTTTATGCTGATTTATCCCTGCCATTTGCCTCCTGTTCAATATATCTCAAAATCGACCCTGACTGAGCATCTTGGTGCATTTGATTGTAGGTTTATTCAAAGATTACAGACCAGCACATTTCACAATATTCTTATACCTACACAGTTTGTGCATTATTAGAAATTGTGCATTACACGTGTGTGTATTGAATAAACGCGTAAAACTAATTACCTGGCATCATAAAGAAATAGCCCTTTCTCCTGCTGAAAATTTGACTTGTTATAGGCACAGGTGTAAGTAATTAGATAAATTATATAATGATTCATGACAAGTCAAATGTCCACTGTGATAAAGGATTATTTCTAAGTGGCCAAGAGGTTAATATAGACTTTGATATGTTGCTGTAAATTAAAACGTATGAATTCTTTGTCATGTCATGAATGGATATGATTTTGGGCTCTGTGTTTATCCAAAGTTTTGGTCCTCTTCCTTTGCAATATAACAATATAACCCAAGTTACTACCCATTTAATCTCAGTCAGTAACAACACAGAACACCAAATGTGGTCAAATAGATTGTGTTGTGTATTTTCAGCCTTTTTACTCTGGCAGTAATAAGTGGTTGCTCAGAGAACACAAGTCCAGATTCATCAAAGGGACATCCCACACACTGCCTGTCACAATCTATTCATGAAGCACAGGCTGACACATATTATGGGAGGTGATCATCAACAGTTTGTATGACAGGCCATATTGAAAAAAATACAATGTAAATTCCAGTTGTCTACTTATTTGCTTTGCTACATAAATAGATAAATCATACATGATTCCCAGAAGAAACACAGACACAGAGCCAATAAAAGGTGTTATTCCTGTATTTTTCACTCTATATTTTATGTCCTTGCCCTAGTCTATGATGTGTATTTCTTCATTATTTTATCACCCTGTGCCCTCAGGAAGACCCTTTAAAACCCAGTCGAGGATCTGTCAGCAGGCAGATGGATAAATGCTGGAGTGAAAATGAATGATCAATCAATGTCATTTTTTCTCAACACTGGACATGGGGACAGAAAACTATACACATTCAGTCTGATATACTGCACAACAAAGGTGATATACTGTTGGTTGTTAGAAAAACATAGACATTGGCTTTTTTTTCCCACAAGAAATGCAACAAGTCAACTCAGTGTAATTGTACCAGCAGTGCTGATTTGTTGGCAGCAGCACAGTTTGACCCGAGCCTTGACAGGACATTATTTGTAAACATAGTCTCACGTTAAAAAATACAACAGAAAAATGACGGTAATAGGTGACGTACATAGATCTGCTGATTTTTACCATCTGGCAGTGAGTGTGTGCATGTGTGTGTGTGCGGGAGAGAGAGAGAGAGAGAGAGAGAGAGAGAGAGAGAGAGAGAGTGAACTGGTTTTTCCTGTCAGTCAATCCATTTATCAAGAATTTTTATTTTTGTTTGTACACAGGAGCTGAAAAGATTTATGCCGTTCACAGTCAGAGGGAAAAATAGATTACTTGACAGCTCTGGGTTAATGATTTTAAGCTTCAGTTCATTATTTATGCATCGCCCTGTGTGTAAGAATGACTTTCACTTGGAGAAACCAGGATGGTTGTAACACTGGGTTAAGTGTGACATTCAGTATGTTCACACATGAAGAATAACAGGTCCAGGTAGTAGATTTATTGTAGCACTCACATGGTTCACAGTAACCCAAAAGTACTTCCCCAGTAACCTAGACTTTACATGATTTGTTGTTTAATAACAGAGTCAGTGTGATAAGCTTACAGAAAACATATCAGCAGCACAAGCGAAGGGAAATGAAGAGACTTTGTTGCATTACATCTATTTTATATTTTGATTCATTTAATGCAAGATCTCTCTTTAGTTGAAATTGATTGCATCCATGCTAATCACAAATTCACATGCCTAAACAGCACTGTATTTGCTGTGATGGCTGCAAGAGATGGGGGTTGCATACATTTCCTCAGATGGTTACAACCATCCCCCATTGTTTGCGGTATTCCTCAAACACGAAAGCAGAAAAAAGACAGGGGGGAAACAGATTGGTTGCTCCTTCCATCTGCCGCGTCACACCGTATCAGTAATATCAAGCTTTGCAAAGACAAAGAGAGGAGTGCTTCTACCAGTGGAAAAAAACAACAACTATTGTTTCCAGTGACCTAAAGTATTCAAATTCTTGTTAAAATTGTTGTACTGTACCTCCTGCTTACAACAACAATTACTGCAACTATGCAAGTGGCATGGCAGGTTTTAACAACAGGTATCTTACATCTAGAATCACTACTTCAAAGGGAACTGGATGTGCTGTTCATCCAAAAAGCTTAATTTGTTCTAATGGGTGATGGTGGGTGGGTCCGTTGCATGTCACATAATTACTTATGTCACATTAAGCTAGTGCTTTTTGCAGTAAGAAACAAGACTAAGAGTCTACAGCCATGCTAGCAGCTCCGTGAGGCCGTACTTAGGCACAACAATGCTTGAAGCTAAATGCTAACATCAGCATGCTAACATGCTCAAAATGACAATGCTAACATGCAGTTGTTTCAAATAAGAGTCCTTAGACATCTACTGCACAGACACACATTATGTGAGGTAAAGTCAGATGCAAGTTATATGAATATCGTCAGACTTCCAGGTCATACTCAGGCAAAGCCAGTAAGACTCATCTAAGAGGCTTCAATTCTACTGACTGGTACCGAGAGTTGTGTCAATAGGATCGCATGAGAGTTATCACAGTCTCATAGATTAAGAGAATTCCAGTTTATTTGTATAAACCGTATACAATGTTTCAATGGGATTTGAAGGTCCACATCCGCAGCCCTTAAGGCACAAGACATTGGCACCTTTAATAAAAAAAAACTCCCGAAAAGCATATAAGGGACAAGAGAAAGGGGGGAAAAGAAGAAAGTGAAAAAGTGAAAATCCTCTGAAGACTCCTTAGGAGAGGCAATTCAAAGAGAGATTCTACTTGGAGGATTGGTGGTGCAAGAGGAGCCAAAGGTGGGAAAATGACCAAACTGTGTTAAGGTGCGAATGAGAAGAAAATGCCCGGAGAGGGATTTTAGAATGGCACCTTTAAAAGATCACATACACTGAGTTTCCAGCTTATTAGTACACCTAGATAAATTGAATTCACTCTAATACAACAGCCCTGTAATACGTGACATACTACTTCATGAAGTTCGTCTTATTCACTTTCTGTCAAGAATGCGTCAGAGGTGTTGGTCATTTTGAAGGCTGTAGTTTGTGGTGCTGTTGAATTGTATTGTATTATACTGACAGGAGCCTCTATTTTTTATCCACCCCTAGTGACATATAAATAACGGTGGACAAAATAATATACACGTCTTTCAATATGTATTTTTTGCACAATTTTTGTGGATCTTTTTGTACACATTGTGGACAGATGGTTGGAAAAGGACTGAAGGAGGCCATCTACGTCAAACTGGGACATCTATGCCTGAAAAGAGGAAGTGGCCTTCAACACCACTTAGAGGTGCTTACAGTGCCATCCTGACATCACTTCCTGGACAGTTTGTCTCTAAGTTTCATCTTAATTCTGTTGGTTCAAATTCAATAAGAAATTGGTTTGAATGAAATTAAACAAAGCAGAGTAAGACGAGAGGCGTGATTCTAGAAAATCCTTGACGTTGTTTTGCACTGGAAACAGTTGAAATGACCCTGCTGGCAGACTCTTTCACTTGATCTGACAAAATAAGTCCTCAATAAGAAACTAAATCCCCCCCCTTTCCTCTCACTCATTGTCTCTCTCTCTCTCCCACCCATGTTGCATTGTACACAAACTGGAGCACTGTATGGCATGTGGTGCAGAGAATGAGTCAGACTGCCCACCAGCTGTGAGCATGGCTTGCCAGTGGAGAGGAGTAAAGATATTTCATGTAGGGCAGGCAACAGCCAACAACATCGGCGTGGGTGATTTACAGGGCTATCAGGATGGAGGCCAACAACAAGCTAATAAAATGGACATGAGGTATAGTTTACAGAGAAATATTCAGATGAGTAATAATAATGCTCTCAGCTGAACACATATGCTTTTGTGCTACAAATCAACATCAGTGAAATCAGTGATTCTGGAAATGAACTCTGAACCCCCACACCTACTTTTGGAGGCACCAGTGGATGTTTTAAGACAAAAAAATAAAAATAAAATAATCGCAGGTTACTTTCACCTTTATTTTAGTGAGGATTCACTGGTCCCATAGGCAGCAAGGCCACAGCTGCCATTGAGGACATGTCATGTTTCTGGGAGTTTTAGTGACTTGAGGGGGGTTATATATTTCCATTACACACAAATTACACGTTTTTAATGAATGATTTTGATCATTTTTTGGAGTCAATATATTTCATTAAACTGAAGAAAATGTGAAACAAATCTGGAGTTTCCAATACCCTACTAATTGTCTGCAATCTCTAATTTGACCTCCATGAATATCTCCTATTAATTGATGTGTTTCCTCTTTCCTTGAGGCACCTGAGTCTCACGCTGAAAGCCTATTATCCAATTAGCGGCGTTGGTGAAGGGGTAGTCCTTGACACGGCAATTTCCCAATTAGAGAGGACCACGTGAATTTGCCCCCCTACTTAGAGCCACGTGAAGGCGGCATTCGTGTCTTCCCAGAAAAAGACGACACTGTGTGTAAAAATCCGTGTGTGAAAAGAGAAAGCGAACTATGCACGCCTTGGTGAACGCCTTCATGCGCTGCCTCTCATTTCTCTTGCCTCCCCCTTGGCTTTGTGTCAGCTTTTGCTTGTGGGTTGGGAATGAGTGCGAAGAGACGCTGCCGCGGCCCAATCCCAGAGCTTGTTTCAAAAGCAGAAAGCCTCTTACATATGAGGAAGTAGCAGCAGTGGCAGCAGCAGTAGAAGCCCAAGGAGGCTCCAGCCCGTCGCGCTCACCAGTTCCAGGCTGCGTCTCGCTGGCTGCTACAAGCCCCGCTGCTCCTCAGGGCCCTCCGTCGGGTCGGATCTGGATCGGGGGTCTCTGGCTAGCCGTGGAGCGCGTCTTCGGAACCCCCTGGGTCATTCTCCGCCATCACTGGTGCCCGAAGAGGCGTCGAGCAGCTTTACGCACCCCGTATCCTGTCTGTGCCTTCGAGTCGAGCAAGATTAAAAGCTTCCAGGGAGGCGCTGCTGCTGCTGCTTCTGTTGCTGCTACAACAGAAGAAAGGAAGGGAGCGGGAGGAAGCACCTTGACCTATTCGAGGAACATGAGTGAGTCCGTGGGGATCCCCAATCCGAACCCGGCGGAGTGCGCCTCAGATGCGTCAGCGGAGCAGAGCATCGATGAGGTAATCACCGTGGATCAGCACACGCAAGAGATGGGGACGGTGACGATAACGGTGGCCATTCAAGCGGCAGAGGACGAGGAACCCGAGGAAGTGTCGCCCAATATTGACTTCCTTGGCGGCAGCTGTAGTGAGGACGAAATCGGAAGACACGACAAATCAAGGTTTGAGTTATTTGCTACTTTTAAGTTAACTGTCTTAATAGCCAGTGATGCTTGTGGCGACAACAAACTATAATTTAAGTCAAATAACATCATTTGGTAACCAAATGGCCTTGACAGACTTATTACTTGTTATTTGTATAATTAGTTTTATTCAGTAAATGTGAGTAAAGTGGATTCCCCAAATAGCATGGTTGCAGACTGTGTTCAGTAAGGGGGGGGGCTTGAATGAAACGTTTTCCTCTTGGTGTCAAGGTTATTGGAACCCTACCAGTCTATTTCTGCGTTGGATTTACACTGTAGGCCGATTGGCCGATAACTTACGTTGAAGAACTGCCAGTGCAGGAGCAGCGTGTGCACCGCTGAATTGCTTTTGTTTCACTGAGAGAATGCCAGGTGTGTAGAAAGATGCTGTACAATGCTGAACTACAATACCGACAGGTGTATCACAGTGACAACAAAAGCCCGTAGTTGAACAGCATCACCGTGTGAGGACAATAGATGCTCAGTTGGGAGTGTAAATCCTCAGATATACTTGAGGGATTTTATTATCTCTTGGGTGGGATGGCAGAGAAGTGTTTAACCACCTGTAGGCAGCATCCGTGCTGTAGAGAGGGAGAGGACTGCACCTTCACTTTAATCTAATTCCCCTGCGTCATGGCCTGCTATTTTTATCCTCTGGCCTATAAGTTCCCTACTACTCAGACTAGTGCGCAAAGAGTGAGTCAGAGGTAGAAAGGCCAAAGGGGAAAACAAATCACACTGTCCATACCGAGCCTTTCAGTTTGCTTGTAGGTCAAACCTTAATGGCTCTCTGGTGTAAAGTTCTTCTGTAGCACCTGTGAAGGCCCGTGCTTTGTGGTATGTTTTCACACAGGATGTAGTTTAACATCACTGAACATGTGATAGGAAGCATGCTTGGAACTTGAGAGTACATGTGGCTGTTTTTCACCTAATACTATACCTGCAACATTCCTAAGTGCACTACTTAGTGATTTGAAAGTGAACTTCACCTACATTAAAAATTGTCTAGTATCCCTAACATCTGTGCTGTTTTTTATTTATTTTACATATTTAAATTCTCTTGTATGTGTTAACAGTGACAGTATTCTCTTCTAAAAGCTCAGTTCTGTCTTTTGATCTGAAGTCCTGAGGATGCAGTGGGCTTGTGCCAGCTGTGCGGTCAGCCGGCCAGAAAGCTGTTGACGAAGGGCGTGTGAGGGAGGGGAGGAGGCTGGAGGAGGTGATGAGTCATCCGCAAAATTTCATTCAGACCCTCACTCTAATCTGCAAAGCTACCTGACTGTGCTGCTTCACAGCTCCAGCCAGGTGCCTGACTGAGATCGAATTGTGCCTGAAAGCCTCAGCAATGCAGTGTTAGTACCAGTTTTTGTAAATTGTGTGAAGTCGATTTGGTGAGCCACCATATTCTGTGTGGGAGGGAGAGCCTGTGACTGCGCCCTTCAGATGGAGAGGTCTTGGCAGTTTCAGAATTGGTGGGACACTGTGGTGTAGAGGTCTGGCACTGAGGCATGGTGACTATGGCTGGAGTCAGTTTGCAGTTTTCCTTGCAGCAGTTGACAGAGGGAAATGGCAGGATGAGGACGTATTCCTGCCAACAACTTGTAAGCCACTGGCTTATTGTATTAATGAAAGTAAATGTGTAACATTTGTAATGTTGGCAGTTTAGGATATGAAGCATTCTGTTTTCAGTGATGTACTAGAGAAGAGTCTCTGCTGACCACGATGCATGTTGTCTTCCCACACACAGCGGTGCCGGGACCAGTGGCGGGGAGGAGGAGAGCTGGCAGCCCCCAGATCCAGAGCTCATCCAGAAACTGGTCACTCAGATCGAATACTACCTTTCGGATGAGAACCTGGAGCATGATGCCTTCCTGCTCAAACATGTCAGACGCAACAAACTCGGGTTTGTCAGCGTCAAGTTGCTCACTTCATTCAAAAAGGTAACAATCGCTGCAAAGCACTTGAGTATAGTCAGGAAGTAATTGAAATTCCCTGTCCTGCGGAGACTGGGAATTGCACACAACTTTTTTTTTTTTAATTATGGGCTAAAATAGTGTACTACATGCTATAGTAGTACTAGTCCACTGGTGGCTCATTATGTGCGTTTAAGGTTGTATATTGATATTCCTGAGCAAATAATCAACTGAATATGATGTAAAAGAAATTACATTCATATTTGAACACTAACCAGAATGTACAAATGAAGTTAAAGCAAGGCTGAGGAAAAAGATGTTTTAGAATGGCAACCTGGATAAAGCTCAATGCCATTTTTAATTCTCAGTGACGTAAAGGCTCAGAATTAAAGAATTGAAGAGCAATGGCTGGCTGTTTAGTGTCAACATATTCATCATGATGCTGTTTGGAAATGCAACGGTATTATCACATTGATTCACAACAGCTGGTGCTACTTTAGGCTCATGCATGCAGATTTGGGTTTTATTTTATTTTTTTGTTTAATCTGTTTATGCCACAAGTGATCGCCCCATGCACATGATCATTTTTAATATAAACAAGGATTCGAAGATGAGCTTGACAACATTGAGGTGACACATTTTAAACATGAGCAAATTATACAGCGACGGATTGAGTAATGCAGTGAAGCCAGGATGTCGGTGTGTTGAATCTGTAATGCTATCAGTACACATTGATTCAGGAAGTATGATTGAAAGGAAGGCAGTAAACACTACTGATTAATCCTACTCACAGGCTTAGGTTATTGTATAATGTTTTATTTGCTTTTTTAACTCTCAAAGAGAAGCTGTTGCAGGGATCATATTTGAGATGGCCCTTTTTTTTTTTCTTTTTTTTTCAAACCGCTTAGCATCACCCGTGTAACACAAGCATTCTCTTTGCAGGTGAAACACTTGACTCGTGACTGGAGAACAACTGCTTATGCTCTGAGACACTCAAAGATACTTGAGCTGAACGATGAGGGCCGTAAGGTGCGGCGTAAATCTGCAGTCCCAGTCTTTGCCAGTGAGTCGTTGCCTAGCCGCATGCTGCTGTTAAGTGATTTGCAGAGGTGGCCAGAGCTGGCTGCTCTCACTAAGGATAATGGAGGCAGTGAGGGAGGAGCCACACAGCAGGAGCAGCTGATGAAGCTGCTGCTGAAAGCGTTCGGAACATACGGCACCATCGCCTCCGTAAGAGTCCTGAAGCCAGGGAAAGACCTGCCGGCTGACCTGAAGAGGCTGAGTGGCCGCTACACTCAGCTAGGCACGGAGGAATGTGCCATTGTGGAATTTGAGGAGGTGGAGGCTGCTGTAAATGCTAATGAAGCTGTGGGGAGCGAGGATGGAGGGTCCAGTTCGCTGGGGTTGAAGGTAGTCCTGATTGGCACCAAGCCGCCCAAGAAAAAGGTACCTAAAGAACGGCCGCGTGAGGAGGGAGGGATGCGCAAAAGTCGCTCGCTCAACAGCAGAGTACGAGAGCTTAAGTGCCACGGGGATGACTCGGCCTGCAGCTCCTCAGAGACTGAGAGCACTCCTACGTCTCCTAGGCTGACCAGAAAGTCCCAGTCCTGCAACAAGCTCAGCCCCACCACTGCAGGAATCAGCTTCCAGAACAATCACCTGAGTCCTGGCATGTCCCCGCGTAACAGTCCCTGGTCCAGCCCCCGTGCCAGCCCCTGTTCTCAGCGCAAATCTCCTCATTCCCACAAGTCTCCCTTAGTCAGCGAAGGCAGACTGAGCCCCGAGCCGGGGCGCCGCTGGGCAGACTACTCCTCAGACAGTAGCCTCACCCCTTCAGGGAGCCCGTGGGTTCAGCGGCGCAAGCAGGTGGCTTCTCAAGAGAGCAGTCCGGTTGGCAGCCCGATGCTGGGCAGAAAGATCCAGAACGCTGACGGCCTGCCACCGGGGGTAACGAGGCTGCCAAGGGGTCCCGACGGAACCCGCGGCTTTCACTGTGTCACTGTTAGTGAGAGGGGAAAGACTGCTGCTACCCAGACTTGATATGTGTAGCATCCTTATGCATTCCTTATCCCACAAAGTAATGAGAGATTGGAAATTTGAGCTGTTCTTGGCCATGTTGCTCTGCCCCCACCTCACATTTGAGACTGTAGATATATTTTTGTTGAGTGCATCAGTTTTCAGTCTTTGTTATATTTTTATACAACATTTTGAGTTACCATGGTAACATTAGTAATTTACTAATGGAAATTTGAGTGAAATGTAAATTGAAATTGCTTTGAAATGGACCATGTCAACTCCATTACTGTCTAAACATGTTATACATGGGGCGGGTTGGAGAGGGACTTCCACCTTATTTTTTCTTTTTTTTTCTTTTCTTTTTTTTTATTGAAGAATGTTGTCCTGTCTTGTGTGTAAAAGCTTACAACTTTGTCGTGGATGTGTAAGTGGCATGGGCACATGGACTTGATAGAGATATCACCATATGCCTTTTCTGTATTTGTCTACTGTGAGTTCCATTTTTACATGTTATTTAAATGGAGGCCATAATCGCTCCACTGCCATAAAGGTTGGACAGTTAAACTTTGACGTATGTTTTAGTTTTTTATTTAGCCTTTTATTTTTTTATTTCACTATTTTCAGTACGCCTTGTCACTTAGGAGGGGCTCTCTTCTAGCCCTGTAAATGTTAATTTGTTCAACAGGTAGCTGCTTTATTTATTTTAGTTTTGTTTTTTTGTTTTTCCTTGGCATCTGTTTCCATCAGTCTAAGCTCACAGTAAGGTTGGAGGGATGTTCAGGTCAGGCAGAATAAATGCTCATGTTCTTGCCTTTACATCTGAGCTGGGGTATTTTGACAGTGCGATTCCTATTGTACAAATAAATCACTAAAATTGCAATTGGCCTGACTTTGTCTCTTGTTTGACACATTTTGAGGTGGTCAAGATGGTCTGAAACAACAATTTTTTTTTTTTTTTTGTTCCAATATGTAAACACGATTTAAGTGAGATTATTGCTGTGCCAAGACTGTAGAAGCAAGTCCAGACTTGGACAGCAGAATTGGCACATTGTGTTTAAAAGAAATAAATAAAAAAATAAAAATGCATTGGACAGATGGGAGGATGAGAGTTGATGGAATTATAAGCTACATCAACCCTCCACGAGGAAGATAAAATTGATAAAACAGTGGAGACCAGTTGCACAAATTTAATTGCCTTTATCTTGGTATGTGCAATGCCAAGAATTTGGTTTTCACTACCCTTTGACCTATTTGTGCTTTAGTTTTACATTGAGTGTAGTGGGTGTAATTTGGCTGTTTCTGACACACAACAGGAAAACAGTAATGACAGAATGTCTACAAATGATCCAGATTAAGTATATGAAACAACTGGTTGCATAAGTATTCACCACCTCCAGTCAATATGTAGCAGAGGTACCTTTTTTGACAGAAATTCTGTGCATCGGTCCATATCAGGTTTGCACATCTGGACATTCCCATTCACCCTTTGTCCAAGCTCTTAGGCTGCATGGAGACTGAGTAAACAGCAGTTTAAGTCGTCACAGTTTCTTGATATGATTGAGGTTTGTTTTCTGAATTGGACGGTGTCGTCTTTTTGAATACCGTACATTCCCGTCTAGCTTTGGCTCTATGTTTGGGGTTGTTGTCTTGCTGGGAAAATAAATCATCTCCCACAGTTCTGGTGCGGATTGTCCTCTACGATTTGTCTGTATTGTGCTACATTTATGTTAACCTCTCTTTCATAAGCAGCACTGCCTGCTGCAGAGAAGCATCCCCGCAGTATGATGCTTCATTTAGGATTCTGTATGATGGACAAACTTAAGTTGTGGAAGACCATCTTGCTTTTTGTGTCAAAGTCTCCCACATGCCTTCTGGGAAACACGTGCCCAGACATGAGCCAGGTACAGCACTTGCACAAACATGAACTCCTGCAACTCTGGATCAGTGTCCATAGAGCTCTTGGTGGCTGCTCACTAATGCTCTTCTCACACAGACATTTAGTTTTTTAGGACATGCTTTGAGGGATATTGGAAATTTTCTAGTATCCTTCCACAGATTGGTACTTTTCAATATGTTTGCAGGTGTATTGATCTTAAAATCACTCGTCATTTCTTGATTATGCACAGGTGATCTCCATTCAACTAATTATGTGCCTTTAAAAACATTATTGGCTGCACTAGTGATTTGTATGTCATAGCAAAGGGCGTGAGCACTTTTGCATTTTGTGTTTTACATTTGTTCATAATTTAGATCATATTGTAGAGCTTTGTTTTCGTTTTGTCATTAAATGGTCCTCTCTGCTGATTAGTGTCACAAGATTTAATTACTCCATTGTGATGCAATGCTGTGTTACGAAACAAAATGAAAAAGTCCAAGGGTGGTGAATATTTTTATAGGCACTGTAATTTCTGTCATGTCCTCGGGGGGTTTCAAATGCTCGGCAACCGTCCAAGTGTGAGAGAAAAGAGCACGCAGTTGGATGCTTATAGAGTGGCTAGACTTCTGAATTCATGTGCTTACAGGATTCTGTTTATTCCCTTTTTGTTAGAGATGTTATCTCCTGTAGAAGTGAGCATAATGGGAGGACAGCGTTGGATACAGAGGGTCAGAACCGATGCTCCAAAATTCAGAGCTGCGATGGGACTAAGTGGGATTGCATAAGAGAGAGATGAATAAACTTTTGTTCTCCTCTTTGCATGATTAGCAATTCAAAATCAGGAAGTCGTGATACCGTCTGTCTTTGACAGACAATATTTTGGCTCAACTCCCAATGACTGTTCATTCTAACAGTGTGAATAATGACTGTTTGGGAAAAGTACCATAAAATTAAACTATTATTCTCAGAAGAAGAAGTTCTGTATAATTCCCGTTAAGGATGGTTTCATACTCACAGAAAATGGAGAGTCATAAAGAGAGATAATGGCAAAACCAAATACCACTCTGGCCATTATTTGTAATTGGGCAGTAGCCATTGATGTATAAATAAAAATCTATTTAGTGCAGTAATTTAGCTATTTACTCCAGACTCCAGACTTCCCAGACATAATTAGTAAGATGTGGTGATCAGATTACATCTGGTAAAGAGTAGAACCTTCCAGCTTTGTTTGATCTTAGTATTGTAGAAGTTAGTTTATGTCATGTCATTGTGCATTCAGCTTTGTGTTATACTAAAGTATTCTACCATCCCCATATTATTTATCATACAGTTTTATATTCATGTATCAAATAACAATTTACTCATATTTACATGCATATACACATACTGTATGTATGTACACATCCATTCAGTACGCTTTAAATGTTATATCTGTTAAACCTATTCATGCCTACACAGTATGATTCAAACAAACTCCATGCTGGGCCAGTCAGTAGCAACATTCACAGGGCGTATCTTGTGGATGCAGGATTACAAAGTCATTTGTCAGTATTTAAATCACAAGTTTCCAAAAGGTGAAAAAAAAATCACTTATGTCGTCTTGCAGAAAATAACGTGAGCATTTCATGTGTGCTTCTCAACTCAGAGTATATGACAAACACTTGCATCAGTCTGTGGGAGGGAGCTGTAGTGGCTGTGAGTGGGCAGTGCCAAATTTGAGGAACTAGAATAAGGGTGGAGTAAATTTACAGCAGTCTCAGCAGAGCAGCCAATTGGAAACGTTGACACAAAAACCAAGACTTTACTGGAAAGGAAATTATCCCCCCTCCATTATGCAGCTTGAGCACACATATATCTATATGTTCCTCAGCCACTAGGTCACCCTCCTGACCCCCCTCCTTCTTTCACACACGCCTGTGGGTAACATAGGCTTCTGGCACCACTCACTCCGTTTAATGACATCTGTGACCATTACCTCAGCTTATGATAGAGCTCTGAATTCCTATCAGAGGCTGCAAGGAGAACAGCATTCAAGCAGAAGGTCCAAGATCATGGGCCCTTGAAACAAAGCATCTGTCCTGCTCAAGTTCCCCATACTGAGATGATGCTGACCTCTGACCTCTTTTTAAAGTATTGATAGAGCTCCAGAAAGAAAAAGAAAAAAAAGCAGCTTTTTGTCCAGGATGATTGTGGAACTAAGAAAACAATGCTGCTTGCCCTTTACAAATTAACACAAGAAAGGCCACATGAGTCATTAAAGTTCTGCTCTTCTGCATTTTAGAATTTAAACATCGTAGCTTTCAGTATGTGGTTTTTCAACATAGAAATGACAGTCAAAATTGTGTTTAGTCTCTTCAACTGATGGCTTGTTCACCCTACAATTAAATACAAACACACATTTCACAATTTTATTTACATAACTTAAAAATTGTCATTTACAGTGTTCCAACAGATTTAAATGACCTGACACTGAAAACAGAATACATATTTACATGTAGTGAGAGGAAAGCCCATTTGTGCCACACAGTCTCAAGCAAAGATCTTACAGTGTAAGTACACAGAGAATTATTTTACAATGTGAAGAATGATAATGAAAAATACCAGCTGAGTGCACAGGGAATCTTCAATATCTCCAACACAGGAAACCAAAAGTAACTGCTGTTTGCTAGTGCAACAGATTTGAAGTGTTTCAACATTTATCATGTACAAACATACTGTTAGAGATTATTATCTGTGTGTTTCCCAAAAATCAGACCACATGTTGCAGTAAGTGATAACATAAATTATAGTCTCTGCCCCTGCACTTCTTTCTGGTTTTCTACCACTTCCAGTTGCTGTTTGAACATACAGTAGCTCTTATGTATTTATTTATACAACATATGAACTTTATCAATGAACTTTGAACCAACATTTGATTTGAGCTTTTGAAATGCCATGGTATCATTTATCTAGCCCTCAGGGCAATGTTCTTACAGTTGTGGCCTGTGCTGCTGACTCAATGTAGGGAAAAAATAAAGTACATGCAAAATAACCAAGAACGATCTGTTGTCAATAAAAAACACCTGAACATATTCCCTTCTGCATATTCATGCTTTCTTTACAGATTTAAATATTACCTTTCAGCTTGTCTATTGTGACTAATGTTACCATATACAGCTGTGTAGCCATGGTTACCCTTTGACCCCACTGATGCATTTACCTTGCAAAAAGGGAGGAGCAACACATGGCTCCAAGGTGACAGGATGTCTGTGAAAGCACTGCTCAACAGGATACCAAACCTATCTATATATCAGCACGACAGAGCCTAACCGCCGGTTAAGTCAAACCAACCAGATAGACATAATGACTGGCTCCTCGTCCCCCTGCACAGCTTCATCTGCAGAATCGCAACAGGAGACGGACACAGAATGATTGGGATTGATCTGATGGTTGTGTGGGTAGAGTCATCATTGGTGTAATGAGGAAAACACTTCCTGCCTGTTAGCAGATGGGATGAGGATGTGTTGCACAGCGAGCTCGGGCAGGCAAACGTGCTAAGAACACAGCATCTCAGATCTTCAACCTTTGAGAGTGAAGCGGAAGAGGGCACAAACCATCCAGCCATGTCTCCAGGGCTTTGCTTCAGATGTAGAGCGAACCGTCAGCAGGTCCCACATAACCAACCCCTATCAAAAGAACATCTATCAGAGTCCAAATGCCCAGGCCTCCAAAGCTGAACAGTTTGCCCAGGCCCTCTCTCCACTGGCCCAGATAAAACCGATCCGCCCCAAAACCACCAAGTGTGATGCTACAGAAAGAAATGAGAGAAAACACAGAGGAAACAAAGTCAACGCTGCTGTTAGAGCACACATCATGATTCAAAAAGAATGTTTCCAGCATCTAAGCTGGTCATAACTCTTGAGACACTAGTGGCAGGTTTACCTGAGTGCTAATGCTGTTGACCATTTGTATCCACCAGTCCAGTTACAAAATAAACGTTTCTGAAAACGTCTTTTACCTACGGAAGACATAAAGATATTCAGTGGACACAGACAGTGATCCTGATGTTCAAAACATTTCCCAAACAAATTAACAAAACTAAAACCACAATAACATTTCAGGAAAACAAACAAATTTACAATATATGTAGAAAATATTTTTAAAAACAATGCTTCTTTGGGATGTACAAATACTGCTGTCAAATCGACAGTTACAATGTTAAGTGTGATAGATGCAATATAGTTGTATACATTTAAAAAAAAAAAAAAAATCATATTTCTCTGTTTTATTTCTCTGCCTAATTTACACCTGGTAGACCTTAAAGAGTGAAATTAGAAAGCTTGTAGGACAGAAAGCTATTAGTCCTCACAAGTCCTGAGGATGAGGACTGAAAACTGTATTGCCATAATTACTCTACAGTATTATTTTTAGATACCACAACATTAAACATTTCAGTGATTCTACAACTACATATATATGATTCAGCACAGAACAACTGCTTTTGTGATTTATTGTTCTCCATACATGTTGTACATTTAGTTTGAAAAACTGTTAATAATCAGATTAATTAACACCTAACAGACTGCCTAACCCTGCATAGGAAACTTAAGGGCAACCACAAATGGCTAAACAACACTTTTTTTGTTCTAGGCAAAAAGGTCATTTTGTAAACTTCACCTTGATGAGAAAATCTGTTCCCAGCTATGTCTACATGTGCCTGACTGAGACACAGTTTCCCCCACTGAAAGTAAAGAAATCAAGCAGAGCCTCTATCATACCTAAACAATGTACATGGTCTAACACGTCACAGGTGGCGTTGTAGCGCTTGCGTGGGCAGGACACTGTCATACAGTTGGTAGAGTTTGAGCAGCGGTACTGGGACGGGTCCAGCTGCCAGCAGAACTGGCAGGTGATAGACAGAGAGAAGTTGGTTTGCTGCTGTCCCGACTCTCCCTACAAACACAAGAAACATCAGGCCATCACTACACAGCTATTCCTAAATTAAAGCACCATAAGCTGTTTCTTAACATCACTAATTCTATCACCATGCACAACTATTTGTATAGAGGACTTTTGTCAAGGAATATTTAGAAGACTTCCAGTTTCATAGCTGACACAAATGATACAAGCACACCATGTTTAATTTCCCCTTTTATCAATGAGCTAAACAAGGTATAAACTACCACCCTTACTCTACCTTTATGCAGCATAGATCTATCACAAGATGAACTGCTACTCACTGTACAGTGAACCCCTTTTTTGGGTTTACAAGTGAAGGACGCTGGTTTCCTGTAGGTGCAGTTGTGTTGGTAATTGCAGTGAATGCAATCAGCTGGCAGGCGACTGCACAACCCCCCACTAGGACACTTGGAAGTGTAGCTCTCTTCATCTCCAGGCGACACTGCAAAACAGCAAACATGACGTTACAGGTGTAACTAGCTAGAATAATCAGTGTAATGTAACAAAGCTTTAGTGCAAGTTAATTTTATGACTTCATGTTTGGGTTCATTAATGAGTGTGGCAATAGGCTTGTGACCAAATTGAGAAAATAAGGCCGTGGGAGGTAAATGACTAACGCTCTGCATGCAACAAAAAGGCCATCAAAGAGTCCTTCAGCAAGGCCATTCACTCCTGATTGCTCCATTAATGCTGCCTGCTGGCCAGCAAAAGAAAATTATTGTTGCTCTGTTGAAAAATCCTTAATTCCTCAAAGCCTGGACAACAAAAGAACAATATTCTCTCTGACTAGCCGTTGTTTATCTGGTCTTGTTTGCATGTTATAACACAACACAGACAAATTAGGTTTAAGAAAGATAATGACTGTGTAAAATGACAGCGGTTACATAACCAGAGTGCCAGTATGGATATGCACAGATCTGCAATTTATGATCCCAGGCTATATATATATATATATAACGTAGGGCTGCAACTAAAGATTACTTTCATTCTCGATTAATCGATTAGTTGTTTGGTCTATAAAATGTCAGACAATGGTGAAAAACGTAAATCAGTGTTTCCCAAAGCCCAAAGATGACGTCCTCAAATGTCTTGTTTTGTCCACAATCCCATAGACTTTAAGTTTACTGTCACAGAGGAATAAAGAAACCAGAAAAGCCTTTTTTTTCCTTAAAAAAAATGTACTCAAACCGATTAATGATTATCAAAATAGCTGGCGATTAATTTAATAGTTGACAGCTAATGGATTAATCATTGCAGCTAAGGAATGAGGAATCTCTTTCTATAGTGTAGCGACTCCCTCATGTAAGAGGGTCATGAGCTTGTATGTATGATTTCAAATACTCAAATTTGTGAAATGTCAACGCGTTTTTAACCAGGCTACCTACTACTCTCAATAGTGTTGTATTTCTCTGTAGTATGTGCTTCAAAAACAATCAAGAGTTTTTGATTTATTTGTGGTCATTGTAAAATAGTTAAAGGTTACAGTCAGTATGATAAATGTTGATTATTGATTGATGCGTTTACCTGAGGCTGCAGCAGGTACCACTGGGCTGGTGATGACAGGTCCATGCTGGGCATCTTTGGTGTAGGGGGGCTCCTGGCCAACATGAGGAGAGCTCAGGTACCCTGACAAGTACCCAGGCAATAAAGAAGACATAGTTACGAGTCCAACTCACTCATCTGCTATGACCGTGTTTATAAAACCTACTTTACACTAGACACACACGTCAATAACGTTATGGTTAAATATAAATTAGCCTAGTAACGTTAAATGTATTAGTAATTAAAAACGAGGTGCTAACTGGCTAGTGACACATCTTGCAAATTAGCAGGGACAGTAAACAGTTAGCTCTCATATAGTGTAAATTACAAACTATATAACTAACCAAAAACGCCTATTTTATTAGGCAAACAGCTGTTCAATCAGCGATATCTACAGCATCCCACGTTTTCATTGCCAACTAGCTAGGTACACTAGTGTTAGCTCGCTAGCTAACCAGTTAACGTTCATGCTAACTCTGTGGGAGGAAGCTAACGTTAGTACGACAACGACAAATAGCCCAAATGTAAGCTAGCCATATACGCAGGCCAAGCTCATGTAAATCTGTCCCCATACACATACCGTTAACACGCTGTAAGACCAGGTCCATAAACAAAACAATAAGAATTCCGTATGTTTTGAAGCACCGTCCTCGGTCCGGTCTCCATATCTGACAGCTAGTTGCCATTGTTGCTGCAGAGGAAACTACAGCTGCATTCAGGTGATGTAGGAAAAAAGCGAATATCAGTTATCCTCTGTTAGTATGAAGCAAAGGGAGGCACGTGCTCGCGAATATAGCAATAACTTATATTTCCCCGGTTGTTTGGTCAACTAACAGTTAACTAAAGCCGTGAAGATGCCATGGAAGAAGTATTCAGCTGACACTTTGCTCATAATGCGTTTGTTACACTCAACCATTTGTTTGAGTATAGACATTCCAGCAAAAATACTGCAATAATATCAACCTCAAAATCTTTACAGTAATCTTGAAAATTATAATAACTGCATTGTTGTGACTATACATATTTAATCCATTCAGTATTCTTAAGCTTTATATCCTTCACCACATCTATAATTACAGCTGGTGGCATCAAATTCAAGAAGTTGATAAAATAGAGTTAGCCTATGTCATCCTTGTTAAAGTTAAATTAGTGTGATTAGACTTAAAAAGAGGATGGTACGGAAAAGGGTTTCTATTCGCTATCTTTCCCAAGAGTGTGAACGCAGCATAACAAGCAGCAGAACTTCCTGCTCCTCATCTTGCCACGCCCTCCGCGCTCCACCCACAAAACCCTGTGGTCCATACATTATAAACTGTAAACATTTTATTACAGTTTTTCTTTTAATGATGTCTCATTTCTGGTCAGAATGTCACCGTTAATTTGGTGTTTGTAGGCTATGAATTCTGTAGACTACACTAACACTGTCCTCTCATAAGCACCAGAGAACTAATGCAGAAAGACGAGTCATGGGAGAAATACATTTCACTGCCAAATGCCATTGTATCTGTCAGTACATGTTGTATGAGGATGTGGTCCTGTATTGCTCAATAGGCAAAGACAATCACTACCACTGATGAAGGTTGCATTTCCCTTTTTGAAAACTGTAATGTCCAAAACATCAATTTCATGAGACTGTGAATGAGTAAACCAGTCAAGCATGACAATTTTCCAAAAGGCTGCATATCTCTACAAAATAATCATACTGCTGTTTATCATGACATCTATTTCTTGTAAAAACATTCACCACTTCTGCTGTAAAAGTAAAAGAACCACACACATCCTCACATTCAGTAGATTTATTGTATTTCTGGGTTTCCCCATGGAGACATACCTTTGTGAAAAATGAGTGCCAAATCCACAAAACGATCACATTGTTTCCTTAAATTAACAAGTAACTTCCCTTCAGATGGACTTAAAATCACTTAATTTGATACCCACACCACGTACAAAACATTGTCTTTTTCTACCCTTCACACATGATCATGTGGGCATTTCAAATTTGCTTTGCAGCCCCATTCAGTACATTTTACTTACACAGAATATCAGCTCATCAGTTCCTCTGTCTGATTTCTGCTGTATATACTACACTTTCACTGTACCATCTATACATCTGCCATTTGTCCCTTTACTGCTCATCTGACTGAAGTTGAGGTATTCAAATGCAAGAGTCTGGATTGTTCTTTGTCTTGATCAGAACTCCTCCTCTGCGTTTCGACAGCGGGATTGTTTGAGCAGGGTCAGGCGAGCCAGCACCTCGGCCACCGACAGTTCTCCGTGGACTTTGTTGTCCCTTGTGCGCACATTGACGCCATTAGTCATCTTCTCCTTCTCTCCGACCACTGCCAAGACACGAGAAGACACAACAGCTTGACATGGGCCAAGTCATACCACATACACACACACACACACACACACACACACACACACACACACACACACACACACACACACACACACACACACACACACACACACTAACACATTCCCTGCTTTGTGCTGCTGAATTCAACAACTGTGGGTGGTTAGCCAGCTTGGAGGTCCATTTGCTTTATATTCAACCAATTAAGAATGTTTATTTGGACTCATTATTATTCTAATGGTGAGTCTACTGACAATCCCACAGTTTAAAAAAAGATCATAGCAGTTTTTTTTTTTTTTCAATCTACAGTTGTAACTGCAGATGGATTTTAAAAGTCTGCAGTGCTTCTAATGCAACAAAAACTTTGATAAAACTAAAAGCAGATATGATGGAAAAACACAAGCAACAATGTTATGTCTTGGAAAATGTTTGGCAGCAGTGTAAAATATACATGACTTTTGAAGAATGAACTAAAACATGCAAAATAATTGGTACGGTCCTTTCATTAAACTTGCTTTAGTTTCCTGAGCTTTACTGATGCTGTTTTCCCTTTAAACTTACAGACACTGAAACTATATAGTATACTTCCTTTGTCTATATTGTGGTGCCTCCTAGTAATTAAAAAATAGAGTGGATTACCCATTATCATCATTACAAGGGAAAAACTATTTTAGTAATAAATACAATAAATACTGTCTTTAAAATAGACTGCAAATGTTGTGGGAGTAACCAATTAAAAGTATTTTTGAATTGATTGCAGGCAACCGTGAGAGCAGTAAATATGGGGTGAAAATGCTCACCCCCACTCAGTCAGTGCTCCCAAATGTACACAGGGTAGTGCATTTTCTCACCAAGAATGAAGTTATATTGGGCCAACTGAGCGTTACGGATTTTCTTGTTTAGAAGACAGCTGGAGTCTAGATCAGCATCTGCCATGAAACCAGCTTCTGTAAACTGCTTACACACCTGACAGGTGGGAAAAAAAACATTTATGAATATACGGTTAATGAGCATTCTACAAACCTGAACGCCACAGATAATTATTGTCTGCATTCCTATGATCATACTTAAATGTGGTCAAGATGGGGAAGTGGAAGACATACCCTCTTGGCGTAATCCTCACAGGAGGGGTTGACGGGCACTAACATCACCTGACGTGGAGAGACCCACAGAGGCCTGGTGGAAGGACAGACAGACTATAATGAAACTATCTTCACAGTTATATACTGGTGTAAAGATAACAATTTTACCACCTACATTTCTCCCTGACAAAAAGGAACTACTGGGTGAAATCTTTATGGTATGGGCAGAAAGGGAAGAGACACTCATGGTTAAAATGTTACTAACAAAACAGTGGATAGTTTGGCATTCCAACAAGATGGCACTCAAAACCAGCTTAAAGATTATATTGTAACACAAAATACAGCAGATCTAAGCAGTGGGCCATATCAGCATTGTAGATTTAAATTTTTTTTTTTTTTTAATAAAATTTTTTCACAAATGCAAGAACTACCAGAAAGCACCTCACCATTTCCCTGCATAGTTCTCTGTGAGGATGGCAATCATCCTCTCCACTGAGCCCAAGATGGCTCGATGGATGATGACTGGTCGGGCTTTGTCATCACCATCCTTCCTGTAAGACATTGCATCAGAAAGATGAAAGGGTTCCTGTGAAATGTGTGTGAATGTAAACTAGACGTATTCTTGGCCTTTCATATTTACTGCTGTGTGCTTTTAAATGACAACAACAGCACAATGTTCCATCACTAACGGCACAATCACTGTACCTGTATCATCTGTTTCTACCTACTGGCTCTAAATCTGACTGTCTGCCACTTAAGTATCAAACTCATCTACACAGCCAGCCCCCTCCCTTCTCATATGTAATACTGGGCTGACTGGACTAATACACAAACTGTAAATACTAATAACTGCCTGCTGTCTATTGCTGTATAGAATGTGCATTGTTTTCCCATGCTAGGTTTACAAATGGAAGTTCCTGGTGAGGTGATGAATCAGCCCGTCACCTGCTCAATGGGTTCAAACTTGCATACAATTCTTCACCTCTTAAACACACGACTGTGGAACACAGTGCGCAAGCTGAGACATCTTATTATAAAATACTGGGGATTAAAATACTGTATAATCCTTGGTGCAGTAAAGCACACAGACTCAGCAGTGTGTCAGTGTTTTGATTAGGTGACTCACCCCACAAAGGTCAGGTTGAAGCGGATAGGCAGCTGGAAGTCCAGCTGAATGGTTGCACACTGGTGGTAACGTCCAATTGCATCTTTGATCTTAATGTCAATCTGCAGCAGCACAGAAAGAATTACTTTTCAGACCTCAAAAGAATTTAATAGATTTTTTTTGTTTGCCAGGAAATATCAAGAAATGTTCTAACCTTGGGTCCATAAAAAGCACCGTCTCCAGGGTTGAGTTTCCATGGCTCCCCAAACTCATTCAAGCTGTTCTCCAGTTGCTGTCAAACATGAGGCATAGGTTAACACATTATTTAAATCTAAACAATGAAAGGCAATTACTATGAAGCAGGAGGCCAAGTCATACTGCAGTACACAATTAAGGACAGAGTGATGCCCTTATGCAACTTACAACTGGACAGTATTACAAATGAGTAATGTATTTTATTGACAACACACCTCCTACAGAAAGTCAAGGAACTTCACAATGACTCACAGATCTGATACTACTGTATGATCACACAGCAGGATGGAGCTCTTTCATCAACAGTGCCAAGTAAGTGTCAACATGAGCATTCATTTGCTAAAAACAAAAAGGTGCGGCAAAGTCCCTGCATTTTTTATTGTATGCCACCAAATCAGTGTCTTATACAAAATCCGATCTTCTGCTGAATATTTACCAGAATTCGGCTGGTACCTGGAGTTACTTTTCCACCATCAATCGTAACTACCGTGCATTATGCAGTTTACCTTCTCAGCCTGGTTCCACACAGCGATGTCGCCCAGATACTTCTCTGGACGAGTGGAGAGGTGAAGCTGGAAGGAGAATCCGAACACGTCGTAAACACAGCGGAGGAAGTCAAGACAGCCCTTCATTTCTGACTCGATCTGTAGAAAAAAAGAAAAAAAGATGATTCAGAATTTAGGAAATGACTCATAATAATTACTTGTTTTTCAAAACAGTTTTTCACATGTTCAAAGACCAAAATAACTGCATGGATAACAACCCTAGAAAATGCTGAAAACTCTTGTTGTGGTCACCTGATCCATTGTGCAGAAAATGTGAGCGTCATCCTGCTGGAAACGCCGTACTCTGGTCAGCCCAGTTAGTGTTCCTGACAGCTCATTTCTGTGGAGGACGCCGAAATCCGCCAGCCTCAGAGGGAGCTCCCTCCATGAGCGAGGCCTGTGGCTGAACATCAAACTACAGGACAACCAGAGAGCAGGAAATCAAATGACAGTGACAAACAGTAAATACTGTACATACTGTTTGATTTACAGCATTTGGGAAACGGAACGGAAATTGTTTACTCTGAGTGCTCTAAATTTACCAGTGCCCGGGGCAGTTCATGGGCTTGAGTGCAAAGATGTCCTCTTCCACAGGGAAGGAGAACATGTTTTCGCTGTAGTGTTGCCAGTGGCCAGATGTCTCCCACAGTTTGCTGTTATAGATGTTGGGGGAGGCTACTTCCTGAAAGCCTCTTCTCCAGTACTCATCCTAGGAAAAACAACAAAACCACATAAACAAGCTAAACCCGCCAGTTGGATTACACAGGTACTTCATTGAGCCGAGATGAATCATGACTTCTGGCAAGGATCTCAAGCTACTGCAATGGAAATCAGATTCTGGTTTTATTTATCCATTTGTTTACCCTAAGCAAAACATTTAATGTCCAGTTGAGCTGTTTAGCAGCCAACAGTAGAAAGTAACTGGTGTTACTGGAAAGATTTCAACCGTGAATATGTGGAACTGTGAATATGAAACAGGAAGGAGCGTAAAAATACTGTGCAAGCTCAGTCAGCTTCTCCGGAATAAATACAATTTAACAGAAGAAGAAGAGAGATACAAAACCTGAATGTCATGTGCTAGGTGACAACTGACTGCATCTCTTCCATTGCAGTCATTAGCAGCCACAGTGAGTTCTTACTGTTAAACATTTTAGCGATATGTTTGTAGAGGGAATTGCTGATTGCTGGGGGTTTTTTAAACTTTTTTTTTTTTAACACAGTAATAACAGATTTAAGCGATGTGATAATGATCTTGCACCGTTTCTGTGCTATGTATGTGAGGTCTTCTTGGCTTGGTCTGGCGTGTGGGTGTGTCATGTGAAAGCCTTCAAGATGTTAACACATTTCTTCCAGTTCCTGTACAGCCACTGAACTTGGCAAAAGAGTTCAAGTCACTCTGAAGTCTAAAGTTTGATCAACTTTGGCCAAGACTGCGGTCTGCTCTTAACTGAGAACTTCTGCCACTCTAGAGATCATCCAAACTGCTGTGCTGCTGACAAGCTCATTAGGAACACAATCTGAAAATCTTGACATTTTTGGGTCCGACTTTATGATGTTAAGTATGTTACATGTTTGGTGTTTGACTGAAAACACCTTGGGGGCCATAATTCAGACTGTATACAGCAGTCAGGACTGGCTCAAGCTTTTCTGGGGCTCTGAGCAGAATCTGAGCAGAATTAAACTATTCAGGTCACTGTTATACTCGCAGCTTATCTTGAGCTCTGTGGTGATTGCATGTTTTGCAGAAGTTAACGGTTAGTGGTCTGCATGTCAATGAGCCGGCAATCATGACAAGTACACTGGAAATGTTAAGCATAGCCTGAGCCTCATGGACTTGAGAGTGATTATAAAGTGTTTTTGTGTTTCAGCATCTCTGGAGTGCTTCTTTTTTTAAAACTATATAAAAACACTATATAGATGCTGATTCTGTTTGTGGATTTTGTTCTTAAAAGTGGTCATATTATGCTCAATTTTATTTTGGGGTTGTACCAGAATAGGTTTACATGGTTTATATATTTTTTTTTCCTCATACTGCACATTGCTGCAGCACCTCTTTTCACCCTGTGTCTTAAACGCTCTGTTTTAGGTACCTAGTGAGGCATCTTACATCTATTCGATCTTGGTTGGGAGTTGCACATGTGCAGTACCCAGGTGAGGACTACTAGCCAATCAAAAGTAGAGTAGGGCGGGTCCTGACAAGCAAGGTAGTGTGATCCAAAACAAAGCCGGTAACTATGGCTTCAGTTCAGTCGTACATGTTGGAGCCCAAGTCTGATTCAAAAACACAGGCAGAACAACCTGAACTTCACAACCGAGACTGGAGCAAGAGTTTCAGAGTGGTAAGTTATTAATTTGTAACTCATTTATCTTCCATAGGTAACGTTTTAACTGTGCACTCTCTACATCACAGTAACAACTTTATACCCATTGACTGCCTGGAAGGTATCTAATGTTACTTTAATTTCATATTTAGGTGTACTTGTGGAAACGGCTCAATTCGTGCATTATGACACGTGTTACATAGTGACCTAGATACATTACAGAAGATTAGGCTGGACTACAACCAAACTGTTTTCAAACAGTTCAGGTGCAATGTTTTCTGTGGGAGAGAGTAACTCCCTTTGGGGTGGACTTTGGGCTTTTTCACTTTGCAAACCTATTATGTGCACAAAAAAGATATATAACACAATAAAGGAAAGGGGAAAAGCCAAAAAGCATAATATGACTTTAAAATCAATCGGTGTTCAGTGATCTTGACAGAACTTCCTTAATGAAGATCCCAAAAAAATTGTTTTTAAATGATAAGTCAACATAATTCCTGTAATGACAAAATCATGATTTCATAATTACCAACCAAAGCTTATTATGATAAAGAAATGTTTTTCACCATCACTAAAAAACAAAGCTTGCTACACTGACAGCACAAAAAATATTTTGTGTAACTATTTGAATACAAATGTCCTCTCTACTACTGTAGGATGGGAGACGTAAAATTATACCCAATAAAATAGCTGTACTCGTTTTGGCTATTGTAATGATATAATATATGCAAATCAATATTAATATATTGAGTTCAGGTTACAGTGAAGACTGAACATTATCTGAAGGCTTCTGTAGCTTACATCTGCCACAACTGAATTTTCTGTCTAAAATAGAATGAAACTTGGCAAATATAGTGTAAACAAAAGAGGCACTGATAGGCATTTGGCCACCACTCCTACCCTGATGAACTCTGTGAGTGTGTTGTAGATGTAGGCTCCGCGTGGCATGAAGAAACAACTGCCAGGACTGAGATCATGGAAGAAGAACAGCTCCTGATCCTGTGAAGCAGACAAAGCACTTAAGCATTTCACATATCCTTATTATCTGCAGGCACAGGCAGCAAGAAACTCCTCCATACACAGGAGGGAGTTATCCAGTCCTCACACAGCAGACCATCTGTCAGCGAGTGACTGCCTAAAAAAGCTCAATGGACACAGGTTTGGTGTGCCCTGGAAGCTGGAAAGCAGGACAGACTGTTTCCTTGCAAGACAGTGAAGGCATATCTTATTCATTTCCCCCTTAAAAAACTAAAATACATTAGTATGTGGGTGTCAGAACGTCCTGTGATTTCTGTAACAACCAAGGTGATACAAGTTGCCTCCTTGTGCACAAGTTTATAACACAGCCCCCACCTCACCTTTCTTTCTTTCCATCCTTTTGAGCTACAATAGTTAATAATTGAAGAAACAACATCGCAGTTTGAGATTTACAGCAAAAATCCAACAGAATAAACACGATAATGATGCTTTGTTCTTTGCACATTAATTTTAAAAATGAGGCTTTGTAACTGAAATGTCTTGCAATGTCAACCAGCTATTTCTAGAAACACCCTCGATCACAGACTATTTGAAAACCAAAAGTAAATTAAAGAGTGGGATTAGACGTTTGGCACCTGAGGCGTGTTTCATAAAAGGTGGCTCAGAAAAGCAGGCCGTATTGTCATAAAGCCTGTCTTGATTAAGCCGAACAAACAGAACCGCAATTAATCTGTATCAAAAAGCCAACCCTGAGCTAATGAGTTCAGACTAAGTAAAGTCTGGTTCAAGAACTGACTTTGAAACACAGACCTGAGACATCAAGCACTGATCCCATCAATTCACAATGAAGAAAAAGGACGTGTAAAGACAAAACTGCAATGTTTGAGGCCACAAGCAGCACATATTAAGAGTAAAATATTACAGCAAAAACAAACAAAATCACAGCATGTCATAGTCTGTTGCTGCATTCTGCTTGTAATCATGGCATTGTGGGTTCAAATCCCATGTGAATAATGTGAACCAACTTGGTAATAATAAGTGCTTAAAATGTATGTTTAAATATTATACATGCAGATGTATAAGATGCAACACACCTTTAAACAACTTTGAAATGCATTTTATGGCAAACAAATGAGATAATTAGCATTTTGTAGAAGTATCTATAGCATCAACTCCATCACTTGGATTGTGACATAACAGCCTGAACATGGCTTATTTAAATCCCCTTTATGAAACAGAATTTCTTGAAAATTAGCCTCAATTACTGAAATAAGTCTGGTTTCAATAGTAATCTTGCCTTATGAAACACCCGTCAGGAGATCTTTTTTATATTCACACGAGTGCTTTTATTTATTTCCTCTATATACGCATGTCAAAACTTGTGAGGTATAACCATCCTTGCTGGTGCACTTGATGGGATATTTTTTTACTCCAGCGCTATTGGGTAATGAAATTGGACTGCATCTAGGAGGTTTTCAAAATGTTGTGCTTTCACGATGCCCTGTGCAAATGATGAGGGTCGGCTTGGGATCATGCCACAGAGCACCATCTTTAAAACAACATGCCACTGTTGTCACCTCCCTCCAACTGGCTTCAACAGCAAAATCTTGACTCTCGTATTAAATATGGAACTGTGTTGTTATCAGCGCTGATTGGGGTGCTGCCGTCTGCGTCTCCCAAGCTGGGAAACCAGCTGGAGTGCTCAGATGACTCACAGTTGTCCTGAGAGTACCAATATGAAGAAACACAGTGCCCTCAGCTGGTATAAAGCAGCAACACACGATTTAATGCAAAAACATGTCCATGTTGTTTTGCCATACTGGTTTGGCCCTGAAGCATTTTTGGTTATGCCAACTGGGTTACACTAGAAAGATAATTTTACTTTACTTAACCCCTGCGTAATGTTGTATTTTGTTTGTATATTCAGTTCATGTGTGCCTGGAGACTGTGTTCTTGGTCCAGGTTCGTTTCAGGGTTTCACCACATCTATAAAACCACAAAGCTAGACTCACGAGGAAAAACTCCTACAAAAACCTCAAAGGAGATGTGTCAGCCATCATGTTACACAATTACCAATCAAAATTCATTTTGTACTGGGTTTCGGTCTCCAGTTCTAGGCCTCAGCCAGCTGGGTGGGCTTGGATCTGACTGCCTACAGTGACTCACTTTGCCGATCTTGCGATGGTCTCTATTCTTGGCCTCCTCCTGAAAATGTTCCCACTCCTTCAGCATCTTTGAGTCTGGGAAGGAAATCCCATAGATCCTCTGTAGAGTCTCCATGTCGGAGCGGCCCTCCCAGTAGGTTGAAGAGTTCTGATGAGGTGGAAAAGTGTGAAATATTAACATTTTTACACATGTTAGTATAAGATTAGCTTTCCAGAAAATATTCCTAAATAAAATCAGGTCTAATCAAATTCACTCTGGGAGAAAATTTGTAAATTAAGGTAAGAGATGACAACATAACATGATATTAAGAAAATTAACATTAGACCCCGCGTGTGTTTTCCACATACCTTGTAGATCTTCATAGCCTTGATCTTGCCTGTATGTCTGACATGCGGACCTCTGCACAAGTCAATCAAGGGCCCACATCTAACCAGGATTCATAAATTACACAACAGTTAGCTTTACAACTGTACAAAAAGGCCCAAAAAGAACTCACACATCCTCTGAAAATAAAAAGATCCAGTTAATATTTCTTCTTCTTTCTTATAAGCAACTTACCTGTAGACTGTAGTAGTGGGGGTGGCGACTTTCTCATTCAGAATGCGGCACTTGAATTTGTTGTACTGAAAAGATACAAACACCTTAGGTTTGTTAGAAGTTTTCCTGGACAGAAGGAATATTCTCCACACACACACAAGTTTTTTGTCTTGATTTAAAGATTTCATTGTGTTATTTTGCCATATTCCATGCATGCAAATAACAGTAATAAGAGAACCAGGCTATGTCACTTTATGGCTAGAGAACAGTTTTCTCATCAGTGAAACAGTAGTAGCACAGGAAAAAAGCCCCTGACAAATTTCCAGTTTTGAACATTTCAAAAACACAAATATGCCTTAACTCATTCTTCCACATAAGCAGAGGATCTCAGGCTGACAGCAGAGGAGAGTGCTCTCTCTCGCACTCACCTTAAACATCTTCAACAGTGTCTCCTTGCTGATCTCAAGCCTCTCAAAGGGCTGTTTTTCCTTCACCACAGCCTTACACAAAGTCTCCAGGTCCCCAAACTCAGCGCTGGACACTCCCCTGGAAATAGCAAACATGTTCAGTATCAATACAAGTACTCATGGTCAGTGCTGCTCTCACAAGTATCATGATGTTTCTGTAATGACCTAATCTTGTTTGACATGATGATCCTGTGTTTCGACTTAGTAGGTTTTAAAGGAAAAAACACAGTCTCTTTTCTGCTGTTCTTTTTGGCCCGACAAGGCAAAACCATCAATAACTGATCTATAAAGCAGTGAAATACATGATTAACACTGAAATGTATACATTTTTTTAAAGACCAGAATCCATGTCTGAAAATTCTACGATATTCCAGAGAAATCCACATAGATAAGGAAATCTGGCCGGAGCAGAGAAGACACTGGAAGATAGTGAAAATACTTGCTCACTTCTGTCCATCCAGGAACATGTCGTAGTAGAAACCATTCTCAATGGGGGGTCCATAACACAAACAACCTCCATAAAAGCGCTCCATCGCCTCCCCAAGGATGTGAGCACTGGAGTGCCAATACACCTAGGACATGAGATGATGATGTATATATTACCTCTTCAAAGAACAAGAACAGTTTAGTCAAATTAAAGCACAAAGTATGTTGTCTGGACGCTGTGGCTTGGACCTTTTTGATACATCAGACACTAAAGTGGGATTGTACATTACTGATGATGATAAAAGAAAAAAAAAAACAATTTTCAGTGACTATAGTAAATCAAAAGATTTGACAATGCAAAAATAGATTTGCAGATCACAGATATTGCAGTACAACAGAATACATCTCCGAGGTTTCCCCTTTTTAGCCACTAGACTATGTGTTGAAATGTTTATTCATTTATTTATAAAAGGTTCTATGTACTCACAGCCTGAGCATCCTCATTGTCAAAGCGCAAGATCTCAAGAGAGCAGTCCTGCTCGAGTGGTCTGTCCAGGTCCCAAAGCTCCCCATTCACCCGAGAAATCACGGCGTTGTCAGCCAAGCCCTGGCTGAAAGATCAAGTGCAAGATGGTTGCCTCAGAAAGGTTTTGTCCAAATTTAACAGAGTGATTACTATCATCACAATGAAAAGAAAGATTGAAAACAATATTGGGGGGCGGGGGGAGTCACATGTGGGAAATAGAGAGTTGAGCCTCCCTCTAGTGTGTCTTCTTATATATCGGACAATTTAGTGTTTTATAGGTAAATAATTCATTATATTGATCATATTGGCAGCCATCAATTGATGATACAATTGTAGACTGAACGTTAGTGGATCTGGCCAGTGGTTTAAGTACTAACCTGATGTCACAAGCCAACTGGTATGGTGTGGTGAGCCAAGCCTTGCCCGCCACCTTACGTCCGTCTGGCAGCTCCACAGTAATGGGCTTGCTGTCTGCAGCTTTCTTTGCCAGCAGTGCATCACTCTCCCTCTTCAGCTCCTCATAGAGGCTGAGGCGCTCTGCAATGTATCCGGGCCAGGGCTTCAGCTACAGCGGCAAATATAAAAAAAAACAATCAAAGTCAAGGATTTGCCTACACTTAGGTACATGCATTTAGGAAAACTCCTAAATCCATGACCAGAGCTTTGCATGTTGTTTTGTTATACTAACCATCACAGTATTGATATTTAACACCTCAAGTGTTGTGAAGGGCAGGGTCAAACAATGTTTGTTGTTTGTGATAAACTTATTTTATAATAAAAGTTATGTCCCTGTTGGTACAATGGGCGAACAGGGGAGCAGGATAACTTCAAGGTCCTGTGCTTCTTTAATAATCACCTCTTTCACACCTCCACCTCCTTGTCCCTTATCCTGCTTCTTCTCCTTCTTGTTCCTGTCACCTGGTTTGGTATCCGGTGTTGCCACCTGTCCACAAACAGAGAGAGTGGTGTGTGTGAGTCTTTAGTCTTACAATAGGCTCTTAACACTATTTACTTCTGAGTCACATTATCAGCTTATTATTAATGTCAGTGAACATGTTCAGCATTCAAAGTGTGCACACACTGTGACACTGAGTGGGGCAGCTATTTCTGGAAATGAGGTGGTAGAGTCTGTCGTTTGGCTTCACGGGACAGAGGCCCACTACTCATAATAGTCAGCACGACTACTACTCACCCCCTCATCATATTACAAATGAAGTTATGTTTAAACTGGGTAACACTTATTGTCCCCGTCTTTATTACTACCTTATTATCAGTTCGGTTGTTTGTCTGCGGCTCTTTGCTGGTGTTTTTCTCCGGCGCTTTGCCACACTTCACTCCTTGTTGTCTCTTGCCCTGCGCCTCCTCCAGCTCCAGCTCCGCCCGCAGACCCCGCCGGAGGTGCAGAAGCCGGTACCTGAGCTTCTCATTCTCGGTCCGCAGGGACTCCAGCTCCGGGGAGACCCCCGCAACGCCGGGGCCATCCAGACCTCGGCTTAGTCCATCCCGGAGAGTGGAGATTTCCTTGGTGAGGAGCCGAATTTGCTCCTCCTGGAAGGCCAAACGTGCAGCCAGGCGCTCCGCCATCTTTAAATGACCACCATGGCTACGATGACAGTTAACTTCCGGTGAAGGCTTTTGAAAATAAAACTAACCACAATCAACATGAAACAATGTGAAACAATATGAATACGCTATTCAATTTTTTTTTTAAACTGACATGTATGATACAGTGGATACTCATGAATAAGTATTGCTTGTGTTATGAGTTTCAAAATCAGACTAAAGCAAAGTCCAATTTATGTGGACGAGTGGAGAAAGTAGTGATAGTGTAGCCATCAGACAAAATACTATTTAGTCAAAGTTATGAATTATTACCCCCTTATGTATCCTAGCTATGAGGTAATAACATAACATAAAACATAAATACATAAAAAAATAATAAGATACTAAACAATTGGATTCATAACAAATAAAATAGCTATACAACCACATATTCTTAGGGGTTGGAGGGATAGGTGAGTTGGGGTTATCACTACACTAACAAGCCCGTCTGGATAGTTGGGGTTAGCATTGCATCGATCAGCTCATATGGTGAGTTGAGGTTATTCCTTATCTGCTCCATCTCATAGATATCCCAGATCCTTTGTGTCCATCCTTTGGTACGTGGGTGGCTCAGGCTTTAACCACATTTGTAACAGCCTGCATTTCATTGCTGTTAGTAAGATCTGCAATAAATCATTTTCAGCTCTTCCCTCTATGCCTTAGGTTTTACCCCTAAGGCGATCCGAGGGCCTTAATACCCCTCCATGCCTCTTCCCAGAATGGTCTTAGTTTGGAGAAGGACCGGAATATGTGAGAATGATTGCCTATTTGCGCTGCACAATTTCTCCACCATTTGTTAGTGTGTCTTCGCCATTATCTGTGGTGTTCGAAATGATCTGGCAATAACTTTCCATTTGAATCCCCTCCATTTGTTTGAGCTAGTTACCAAGTGAGCTTCAGAGCACATTACCTTCCAGTCCTCTCTTCATATCTCTTTTTGCATCTCAGCCTCCCATCTTTCTTTAATTTATACTGAATTATTCGGGTTCAAAAGTAAAAAATCCTGATATAAGCTAGAGATTACCTTTCCTTCATCATTCCCCAACTCTACATTTATCAAGAATTTCTCTGCTCCTCTGGGATTTACAATTGTGTCCCAGTCTTTGTGTTTAGAGCGCCCCTATCGCGCAGTTGTTATACATAATTAAGTCCATATTCTGACCAACTTTTAAAATTCCTATATCTTATTGGGAAGGTGTGACATTTCTAATTGAGCCCATGCTTGTCAGAGGGGAAATTGATCTGGAAAGCCTAAATGAGGAGTGTATTTCTCTCCAAATTCTTAAGGTGAACGTAGGCAACTCTCCCATTTCAGTCATTTTCAGAGAACCATCTCGAAAGGGAATAGCACAGATAGATGATGCTGGCATTGGCTTTGTTCAGTGTGAAGCCATCGTGTATCTGTGAGGTCTCTGATCCACACTGTCAGAGGTTTTAGTTTGCTGCCCAGAAGTAGTAGGCCTATCTAAGATTTGGGAGTCCTAGTCCTCCTGTTGTTTTGGAAAGTTGCAAAGTTTTAAGTATGGCTCTTGGACGTTTTCCTTGCCAAATGACTCTGGAGAACAATCGGTCCAATTTATCAAATGTGGATTTTGGTATCTCATGTGGTAGCATTTGAAATGGGTAGAGCAACCTGGGCTGTAGCCTACATTCATCCGTATGCTCTCTATGCGTCCTAGTAGGGACAATAGATGGATCTTTCAAATAATATACGCATGCTGAATAGTGATTTACATGTTGCAGGCGTCGCGCCTTGTTTGATTCACGTCAGTTCCTCCCGTAATTTGCAGTAACGGAGTACCAACGCTAGGAGGCAGTAACATATTTTCTGCTTCATTTTAATGTCAGCTGGTGCGACCAAGTCTGTGTGTCGGCAATGTAAACATTAACTTTCCATTCATGTGCTGTGGATTTGTTAGCCTACAGGTACGTGTCAACTATTTACACATCTATTTTTAAAACTATTGAATGAACGCGGAAAGCTCTAACTACTTCAGCATAGTTTTTGGCTAACGGTTTACTAACACTACATTTAGAGTAGCATAACGCTAGTTGTATAGTTACATACTAGCTAACTGTACGTTGCCAACAAAGCAAGTGCAACGTTAGCTAGCTAGCTCCCAAACTGAGGTACACCAAATTCAGTTCAATCAACGGAGAGTTTACAGTTTCCTTGCTTATCAGGAAGACAAATACAGAATACGTTTCAAGACTTTTAACGAGCCTGTCTGAATATGGATTCTTCATGTGGGATAAAGCGACAGCAAACAGTAACGTTAAACTAATTCAGTAAACTTTGAATTTGTTCGCGTGGACAAACATCAGAATAAGAGGCGCCCCTTACATCGAAAAGCATGCTACAGTAAACTCTGTAAATGACTGACCAACACAGTGGTGAAATAATTAACTTGTCTTCTTTATTGTTTTAAAGTGGAATGATGTACATAGACTGTCTCTTAACTAGAAGGTCCATGCACCCCTCTTATAAAGTTACAAGTTAAAGCTACCCCTCCTTGTGCAACACAAGGAAGTGTTAGTGTCCCCACCAGGTCAAAAGATAGCATCACTATTCTGTAGCCGACCTTGACGTCTGACCTCCGACCTCCCTTTAGAAGGGTTAGGATCAGGCCATTTATTTGGTATGAATAGCATATTGATCTTACATTCCAGCCAAGACCTACTTGGGAAATTTGATGTTGCTGTCATCAGCATGGCTTCAACCTCCAGCTTTGCTCCTCCAAAACTGGCTGACTTCATCCTCACAGAGCGGCTGGGCAGTGGTACCTATGCTACAGTCTACAAAGCCTACAGAAAGGTGAGATTGTGGAGGAGTCAGGGGAAACATCACATAAGTCCAGCAATTACTACAACATTCATATTTATATTTGAACTCAAGGTTTGACTCAGGTGGCCAGCAATTAGGTTCCCTGTACTTTTCTTGACTTTGCTTACCATGCCTAATAAACTATGATATTTCAATGACTGTGATTATAGATATTAGCCATTATTAAATGTGCTTTCTACACTCCCAGTTTTGTGTTTTACAAGCTTTTACAGTCCACATTGAGCATTTTTCAGTCTAGTTTTGTCATTAAAAGTGAAAGCAAAAGTTGAAGTTTAGTTCTTGCCTGTGATGTTGCAGGGGGGCAGTCGAGAGGTGGTGGCAGTGAAGGTGGTTGCAAAGAAGACTCTGAACAAGGCATCTACAGAAAACCTGCTCACAGAGATTGAAATCCTCAAGACTATGCGTCACCCTCATATAGTCCAGCTGAAAGACTTTCAGGTAAGCTCATTTATTGCTTTTAGATTTGTTGTAGCTTATACAAAGGATCTGTTGTGAATACATTTTTTCCAGTCCATAAGATCTACTGAAATGAATGCCCTGTGTATTTAAACAATGGTGTGTGCATCTATCCATGTGAGCTATATGTTGATTTAGGGGGCCATGGCATCATTAGAAGGCACAGCAGGAAAACATCACAAGATGGTTACGAATTTTGTGTCCAAAAAGTTTTCTGGAACAATAGCATCAGTCCTGGTCTTGCTTCCAATCTTTCCCTGAGTGTCTGAATTCTTCTCTTTCATCAGTGGGATGCTGAGAATATTTATCTGATCCTGGAGTGGTGCTCTGGTGGCGATCTCTCCCGCTTCATTCGCAGTCGCAGGATTTTACCTGAGAGGGTGGCCCGGCGCTTCCTGCAACAGATAGGTGAGTCAGTGCCAGACTGGGTTACAATCTGTTTGCAAGTAAATGTTCTTGTTTATTTTGACTTTAGTAGATAGGATATGCATTTTTACATTGATTCCTTGTCAACAGCTTCTTTTCGTGCCTTCTTTTTTTTATCTAGAGAGTTTACACTTATTTTCAGCCATGCATATGTAAATTGTTTGGAAAAATTGGTAGACTTCACTCTTGTGGTAGAAATAAGGTATATATTCTTATTTAGTGCAAGTTTGTGCTTGGTGCAAACTTTAGGACTGCATGATGTGAGTTCAGTATCACTGTGTTTCTCTCATTGTATTTGTATGTGTGTCTGCACAAACAGCCTGCGCCCTCCTGTTTCTTCATGAGCGAAACATCTCACACCTGGACTTGAAACCCCAGAATATTCTGCTCAGCGGCTCTGTCCTCAAACTAGCAGGTGAACGCACATTGATTTGCATGCGATTGCTATAATTTTAGCAATGTAACAGACACCAGAAGAACTGAATCATTGTCATGCTATTGTGCTGTTATGTTTGCAGAACATGAAAGTTAACTTTTTTTTGCTGCACAGGCCACATTTGCTTGTTCATGTTGTATTAACATCATATCAAAGGGTTCTTAAACTGGGCTGGCTTCAAACAACACCCCTTTGTGTATTTTGCATTATGAACATGTCAGTTGGTAGAGCTATACAAGAGTGTAGGACAGTTTTAGGGGGATTGTATCCACTGGAATCGCTCACAGTGAACTTGTTTACATTCTGATTTCCTCTCAGATTTTGGTTTTGCCCAGTACATGTCACCATGGGATGAGCAGAGTGTCCTGAGAGGTTCTCCTCTTTACATGGCTCCTGAGATGGTGTGCCGCCGCCAATATGACTCCAGGGTAGATCTCTGGTCAGTAGGAGTCATTCTTTATGGTGAGTACTTAGTGTTTACCTTTTCATCTCTCTTTTGAATGTGGAAACCCCTCAACATGAATTACACCCTGCTTCAGACGATCTGTTAATTGTAATGCTGCTTCATTATATATTCAGGGGACTAAAACGTATTTCCATGCACAGAATCTGGTGTAACTGAGTCTTGTGCTGTGTCGTGTGAGTCCCCCTTAATAATAAGTTCTAACATCTCAACATCCCTTCTTTTTCAACAATAAAAGGCTAATCAGTTGACTGGCCCTGCAGGCTTCAAAGAGCGCACTGAGTAGGTCGCAAACACAATTGTGCCATTAATCATAAAATGGCAGCCTGATTTGCCCCCACTTTTTAGTGGGGTACAGTAATTGTACAATAATAGTGCAATAGCACACTACAGTAATTGCACTGTGTGGAGTGACAATGTATATAATACATAGTGGGAGGAGCGCTTGTCACTGTCAATCATGTAAGCCAAATAGAGTAGCATGTAATTTACTGACTCTTGGCTGAGATTTTTTCACTAAAGACCAAAATAATTCATGTCAATGACAAGTGTAATGGAAGAGATAGTTAAAGTAGCTAAACTAGAATAATTTTTAAATACGGTATAAGCATCAGAAAGCATGCATGCATACCCTTTACCAGAAACATAATGCACAGAAGGTGCATTTGTTTTCATTGATTAAAAACACACTGCAGATTCTCCTTTTGGAATAGTCTACTCAACATTGTTTGTGTGCATGTAGAGGCACTGTTTGGGCGAGCACCATTTGCATCAAGGTCATACGCTGAATTGGAGGAGAAGATCCGGAGTAACCAACCTATTGAGGTAAGCGTTGAGCAACAAACAAGTTCCTCATTAGTGAGTTGCTGGACTGAGACAGTCAGCAATCCTGCTGAAAAAAGATGAATGACTCACTTCTCGCACTGCTGTTCTAAAATAGTGCTACATTGTGTGCTACATATTTGTCATTTGACGGATGCACATGTTGAGCGTACTCCAAATGTCGAATACTGTATTATCTCTAGAATAATGGAAATCTGTAAAGCGTTATATTTCATTTAGTAATTGTTTCAGTAACTGACACTATGCTACGACAGCACATTAGGGTGTAACAGTTTAAAAATAAAATCAAAATAGATGAAATCATCCAAATGTACATACATCACCACATCACCTGGGAATTAGAGAACTTAAAAAACATTAAGTAGTACTTTTAATGGCCTACGTCATCTCTATTATCCTTGTAATTAAATTTGAAATGCTCAAACTGAATAAAAATCAAAATGCAAGAATTAACATTTCCTGTTAAATGTATGTCCAACCCTGCTATAGAAAGCAAAGCAGTATGGCACCAAATGTTTCATTGATATGCCCCTGTAACAGTTTATTAAAACACATTGCCGCTGAGTATTGGGGGGTTTTCTCACTGTATTTGTGAATTTTCACCATTAAACCACTAGATGGCATATTTTCACAGCATACTCTTATCCCACTCAAGGATGACTGGCAGTGGAGGCGCTCAGCTGAAACAAGGACTTATTGCGTATCTCCAGTTACCTATCTAAAACTGATAGGAGCAATCTGGGATACAAATGCAAAAAATAGTTTTATGTGTTTGTAAACATGCCTATATAATCAGTTATGACCTGTTAAGAAACACAAATTGGTAATGTCTCATCTAGAAGTCAGTTGATTTAATGATATATGTGTAAAAACACAATTATTAATATTGATTAAAATGCTAATTAGGTGTTTAAAGACTTCAAACAAGACTTTTTTTCTTGAGTTTAATATGTTGAAATGAAACCATAACTGATTGCTGGCAATTAAAAGTCATAGTTGGGTCTCGATTTACCCGCTGCATACACAAACCAAATGTTAATTACATTGCGACAGTTGGGGCTTTTAATGATGGAGGGCTTTTAAAAACACTTGAATTCTTGTGTCAAACATTAGGCTTGAGCTAAATGGATTGCATTAGCATATGGTCTATTACCCAGGGATTCACATAAAGAGTTTTAAGGTCATCGTTTGATAAAAAGTAGCAATGTGAGACTAGAAGGTCTCTGGTAACAATCTGCTGTCCTTTTCCCTTGGATTGTCCTGTGGATTGAGTGCAACATAATAAGGTCGTGTTTTGTGCATCAGCTCCCTCCTGGGGCCAGGGTATCCAAGGACTGCAGAGACCTTCTGTTGCGACTGCTAGAGAGAAATCCAGATGCCCGGATCACCTTTGCAGAGTTCTTCACCCACCCTTTTGTGGATTTGGAGCACATGCCGAGTGTAGAGAGCCTAGTGAAAGCGGTAAGAGAATAAGAAGAAAGGGATGTATGGGCTGGCATGTGTGTGTCTACTCTAGATGACCATGAATAATGTGTGTGTGATTGACTGAGCACATGTACACATTTGTTAGTCTAGCTCATGCCTGCCCCACATGTGCCTTCACACGTGACTCTATGCATGCATAAGCAATGGAGAGTTGTGCATTTTGCATTCAGTGATGCTAGTTCCTATTTCCTCTTTTCAGAAAGAGCTGGTCCTGCAGGCCATTCAGAAGGACCAGGAGGGCGAGAGGTCCGCTGCTCTCTGTCTTTACTGCAGTGCCCTTGAGCACTTTGTCCCCGCTATTCACTGTAAGAGCGACATCCACTCTAATATCCTGTCGGTGGCTTAGGCCCTTCAACAATGCACCACCTTTGTTCCACCACCATAAACTGGCAAAGTAAACGCACTAAATGTAAAACCAAAACATCTCTTCCCTTCCGCCCTCCCCAGACGAGACAGACCGACAACGTAAAGATGCCCTCAGGCAGAAGGTAGGCCTGAAAACACTCCCCACATTCACATTTGGATTACTTTCTATTTTCAATTGGTCTTTTTTTTTTTTACACTCCAGTGGCTTTCACTTGGAATGAATTCTCCTTTATGAATACCATATGGTGTGGATGGAGAGCATATGGCGTGGTTGACATGATTAAGTTGAGTCAATGTAAGAGGACTTCCCGCAGGTCAGCCAGTATGTGTCCAGAGCCGAGGAGCTGAAAGCCCTGGTGGCCTCAGACAACAGACTGAGCTTTGAGGAGGCCCGGACCTCCAGGGATGTCCTCCGAGGTAATGAGCACAGCTCAGTGCAGAGGCAGGGCCACTGTATGTCTGCATTAGCCTTGTATGATCAGGAGTTGTATGACAGGGCAACTTGAGTAATGCAATGTTTGTTTTTGTACATGTTTTTAATATAATAATCTGGGTTTAGTAATCCCCCCCCCCTCTATAATTATTATTCCTGGAAGTACATACATCTTCAATAATGTGCTATTTTAGTCATGGAAAAATGCATTAAACCGCTGTATACAAGAGAGCAAAGATGTTTGATCCTTTCTGCTACTTCTTTAATGAATTCTGTGAGGAAAATTTAATTTTCTTTTCCCGTGCCCCAGAGGTCAGAGGTTAGGGTCAGCAACAAAATGGCAGTTCTGGGTCTCTTAGGGATTTGATGTTTTGCTCAAGGAGACTTATTCTCTATTACCCTGTTGCCCTAAAATAAATATTATGAAATCTTAGGTATCCCAAGTCCATAATACTGGCGTCTTAAGATACTGTAGGGGACATGCTGATTACAAAATAATGCACATTTTCTAGTAGAATGAATTGATGGTGCGTTTAGACTGATATACAGTAGGACTCAAAGTAGTGTTTACTGTTTTCTTTCAACTCCAGAAATGTCTCGAGACCAGCCACGACTTCTGGCTGCTGTGGAGATGGCCTCTACTGCCATTGCTAAGGTTAGAAGGGGGTACTGCTATATGATGCTACTGCTATAGAGATGCACACAAAGGCAGTAATACAACAGAAAAAAAAAAACAGCAGGGTACAAACCAATCCCCTCTCACAGATTGCTTTCCAAACCACATCCTTTAAGGTCATTGGTAAACCAAAAACATCTATTTTGCGGTTTTGCTCGTCTGACACTTTGTTAGTTGTGCAAACTTTGTTATATTTGTGTGTCTCTGCTTTTTACAGCCTAACATTTTTAGAAGTGAACAACAACGAATAAACCCATTTTGCAGTGCTAACCGACTGAAATAGCTGAACAATGCAAGTACTCGAGTAGCCCATGTGTCTCTGTAGTCAGATATAAAGCAATGTTTTGCCTCATTTTCAACCTGTCATTATAGGAGGAGAGTGGATTGGATGATCATGAGACCCTGGATGTGTACCAACAGTGCTTAGGAGAACTACTGTTGGCGCTAGCAGGTAGATAAAGTCCTTTCTTTCCATACAAGATGTCTTTATGCAATTATCCTGTCCTTTGCTGCTGTTTGAGACTGAGCCCCTCCACTGGAGCCCAAAGTTAAAGTGCCTTGCTCAGGGACACTTTGGCAGTAGCTGGTGACCGAGGAAGAAATTTAAACCATATTGTAGTCCCACATCTAGTACTTCTTCTGCATTCAGAGACATCACCTCAGACCTCAGGCAGCTGTGTGTGTGTTTGCACACATTTGTTATTAGAGGAACAGAATAATAGAGACTTTCAGACACAATGAGCAGACTGCGAGAGAAATTCATTTAGAGTTGAGGGTACAGCCAGAAACTGAGACAGGTCAAGAAATGGCAGAACAAAGAAAATGATACCCAAGGGAAAAGCTGGAAAAGAGAGACAAAAAACCACTTGGAGAGAGAGTAAAGATATAGGGACTTAACTGTAAACAGAGAGAGACAAAGTCTGAACAGGACAGAGAGACTGAGAGAGATAAAAACGACTTGGAGAAAATCTCAAAGAGAAGGAAAATGAAAGTGATTTAGAAAGAGAGTAAAAGATGAACTGACAGACAGAGACAGAATGAAGCAATTGACTTGGAGAGAGAACGGGGACACTTAATAAGCGACAGACAGACAAACAGACAGGAACTACAGAAGAGACTCCAGTGACTCTGTCTGTGGCCTGGCGTCCATTAGGCCCGGCTCATGAGCTCATCTGGAAGATCGGCCTAATGGAAGAGGTGGGATAGAGTGATCCAGATGTGGCTTTGAGCCGGGATGAGACCCGGTGCCAGCACCCTGTGTGTGGTATGAGTGCCCTCCCATCTGCTTCCCATTCAGACAACACACTTTATTTCTTTGTGTTATTACACACTGGAAACAAATAAAAACTATTATCTCTCTAATAAACAAGAGCTCTAATCATCCAGTGCTGTTGAAGGTTCATCCACTAGGGCTTAAAGGACCGAAAGACTAGAGTTGATAGATTGTAGATGTTACACTTATTGCCTAATGTAGCTGAAGAAATAGTTTACAAAAACACAAGAATTGATGTGAGCGTTTTTATTAGATGTGTTAAGCAGAACCTCATCTTGTCAGTGGATCAATAATATATGATATACTGGTCCAACTAGTCCCATGCCATCCTAACGAGCCTCTCTCTCGCCTCGATGTGTGGCACAGCAGATACCACCAAGGGCATTGTGGGGAGAAAACATTGGTTCTTTGTTTGGCTAAGAGCTCTTTGTTACACACCAACATGCCTTGCCACCAGAGAGCTCTCCTCCTCCCCCTCCTCTCTCTCTCTCTCTCTTCCCTCTCTGTCACTCTCCCCTCCAGGATGACTGACTGTGAAAACACTGGCCTACATTAGAACCAATTCCACCCTTGAGCCCCCAGTCTACACGCTAGCGAAATCCAATCTAGTAGTTGATCTCTTCTTGAACAAACAAGGTGATTAGGTAGTGGACTCTCTACACCCTTCCTCTCCTCATTATTCTCTGTATCTGTTTTATTTTTTCTCATGATGAGCCAGCTGAGCCCCAGGGCCGCAGGAGAGAGCTGCTCCACAGCGAGGTGAGTAGGCAAGGAAGGGCTTCTGGTTGAGTGCTCACGGTAGGAATGACTATCTGTCACCTCCAACGAGCCCTCGGCTGATCACCTAGCACAGTGGCCACTCCATCACATGACCCGTGAGCCTTTTTCCAGCAGTCACATGTGCATGTTTTTTGTGGTAAAGGCCAAATGACGTAATCCATCATCTATATTACTGTTACATACACACTGTCCACTTTATAATTGGATACTTAAAGCAGCTGTAATCAATGTTTTTTTTTTGTTTGTTTTTTACATCATCAATGGATCACATGACCACTTATATGTGTAAAGACTCACACAAACAGAGAATTATCATCCAACTCTGCAGTTCCCCTCCGCTCTGCAAAGTTTTATAACACTGTTCAGCTCATTGGTTTGGTTTTATGTCCCACAACTTTACTGTTTTGGTTCACTCTCACTGCTCTCATTAGCGTTGTTTTGGGCCCCAGCGGGCAGCTTTATTATTATTATTCTTTTAGAAATAGCCCTACAAACCGACTGTACGCTGTCCGCGACTAGCTGGTGAACATAGTGGAGCAGTAAGCAGCTAAATAGCCAGATATTTCCCTCAGGAGTTGGTGGAAACCAAAAAAAGTGACCACCTGAACATTAGATTCATCAGGTGGCCAGAAACGCAACTCTAAATGGATGCTAATGTTGCTTGTATCTGCTGGATGTGTAAATAGACAACTGTTTGCTAACAAGTTCACCATATTAACTTAAAAGGTGATATTATGTCATTATTGTGTTCGTTTTGGAGCTTGTTTCTGCTGCACCCAAGTGGCAAAAAAAAGAATCTGTTTAAACTCCCTCAACTAAAGATTAAACTCTGATTGTCACTGTCATTAACAATCATCTTAACTGAATTAAAGTTGAAATTGAAATGAACACATCTAGGTATCGTGAAAGAACAAAAAAAAAAGATGTTTGCTTTAGACAGCAAAATGGCTTTTGTGTTCCAATCGATGGATTAGATAAATAATAGCAATAATAATCAACCTTAATAAAAAACAACAAAGTGCCTCTATTTACCTTCTCTTGTCTTACTGCAGTAATAAGACCCTTCCTTTAGACTACATACATGTTTTTGGACACCAACCCAAACATACTTGAACAAACCTTAAATTTTGATGGTCCAGTAAATTTGCTGGCTCTAACTTTCGGGTAACAAAATACTGAGTAGTAGCATTGATATTGTACTTATTGTAACATATGCAAAGGACTTGTGAATGTCGGCCGTTAATGCTCCAAACCCTTTTGTTTTCGTGTATTGTTTAGCCAGCAACTGAGCCAACAACAGACAACAGTATTTCACCAACAAAGCCCAGAAGGGGGATGGGGGTTTGAGTGGGCCTCATAGACCTCCCTATTTGAAGTTTTATGGGTGCTTGTCTTAAGTAAATTCAGATGCGGCTGTAATAATCTAACACAGCATTAGGGAGGCGGGGGTGGGGGATTAGATGGAAAGCATGTGTATATGTGAGAACCCAAAAGAGCCAACACATGCTGCCATGGCTGGCCTCCATGTGCGATCATATCTACTGTAGAGCACACTTTAGCCTTTCAAATCTGTAATTCAATATCCCATCTTCTCATATGTGAGCCACAGCTTTGATCTATCCAGTGTATGTTGACATATTGTCATTATGGCTGAACATACGTGAGGTCCCATGGCCTTTGTTTCAGTATATGTACCTTAAAACTCTGCAAGTCATCAATACGTCCCATGAACCATCCTCACCCATGTAGGTTTCTTCCACATTTATTGTACTTGTTGATTAAAGGGATAGTGATTTAAAGTTGCTGTGGTTACTTAGGGTTGGGGTCAGGGCTGGATACTAAAAACCTGTGGTCAGAATGATTATTCACTGCAGCAGATCGTTGTTTTAAAGGGACATTATGGAAACCATCAGCTTAGGTCTCCCGTGATTATGACCCTCAGATTTTACTGCAGTAATACCCAAGATACTGTGACATAGTGATTATACAACTAGGTATGAGGTGCAGCCAAGAACCTTCATGATCACCAGAGGACTGATTACCACAGTAAAGAGCACCCTCAAGTATATGATGACAGCAGGCATGAAATGTTTTCAAAAAATAACAGCAAGAGCAAGAAGCACATCGGCAGAGCTGATCAGTTTAATCTGATTTTGACATGGCGTTTATGTCCCCACGCATCTTAAAGTTATTGTGTTTCCTGCTGCATGAAGACATCGTAGTTTACAGTAAACAAGCACAACTCAGAAAATACATCCGGTAATTGAAAGTAAACTAAAAACCTAAAAATGTCAACTTGTTGGTGGTACTGGAGGAAAACGTTAACACACAAAAAGTTATGTTATGACAATGCATCCAATAGTTGTTGAGATATTTCAGTCTGGACCAAAGTGGTGGACCGACCAACCGACATTGCCATTCCTAGAGCCAAGCCGCAAATGTGGCTAAAACCAGTAGAACACATATTGCCAATACATATGAAAGCATGAGCTAACACTTGCATTGAAAGTGTAAATTATAATTACATTTATTGGAATTTTAATCTATCACCAGATTAAAAGCCTCATGACCAGAGCTGAATACCTCAAAAAGCATGTCAAGGTAAGCATGCATTCCTTCCAAATATTCAGCTGAAGGATTAGACACACATCTTCAGACTGAGTAAATCTGAGTACATCTGCCACTGAGAACACAGAATATGTTTGATTTAAAAAAAAAAAAAAAAAAGACTTCTTTTTGAATACTACTCAACATTGATGATGATGTCCAATGAAGATAGTCAAAACATCATCTAAAAACCTTTTAGTCTCTACATATGTATTTAATGTCAATGTTTCGATTACAGGTATGTGTTTATTTTTCAGATGCAGGAGACTCAGAGGGACGTGTCTCTGGATCGAGAACCTCTTGCAGACTCTGTCAGAAGCTGTGAGTTTCCCTGCCGTGTTTCATACACTGCTCCCCTCGTCGTGAGAGTATGTTTTTGAGAACCTTGCAGCCATGCTATATATATATATATATATATATATATATATATATATATATATATATTTACTCTATGGAGTTTTGGTATGGGAAGGTGGTGGGGGTTAAGTGAGGAATTGCCGCCTAAAGTTGTAATGAAATGTCCGTTCATAAAAGGTTTTTCCACTTGTAAAATATGAGCCATTCTCTTGCTGTGCTGGCCACCCCGCAGGACTGTCTGGCTCTTTGATTTCATTTCAGTGCAGCCCTGGGCCGCTCTGTCCTCTGCCCTCTTGTAAAGCCTACCTTGTGAAAGTGAGACTTGGTACTAGCAAAGAGTTACCCTCCAAACACACAAACACCAGAAACGTCGACAGCACACACACGTACACTTCATTCCTTTCACATACTCACATGTAAATTTGCTTTATATATATTTTAAGAATCAGTGTACATTCAGTACATATAACATTTAATATACTGGAACTTCCCTGTCTGTACACTATCTAAACAAACTACTGAACTATATAAAAAGCAACGTATTATTAATATAAGTTACATTTTAATATACTTGAACTTCCCTCGCTGTAACCTATATACAGCCTAATTCCCGGTATTTTCTGGGCTCAGCTCTGGATGGATAGTGGATACCTAAAGCCTAGACAATATCCTGTTTCTGCAAGAAATTCCTGGGGAATTAAGAATTTCAAAAATGGCGATGGGGGAAGGGCACCAATGGCTCTAGAGGCTGCTCAAGTTTCATGAAGAACGTGGCTTCTTATTCTGCTGCTGTTATTTTAATAAAACCACTCCACAGTCAGCCATACTAGCTCTGGCACCGATCCAACAGCAGCTGTACTAGAGAGGGTCACAGCAACGCCCAGGTCTGTCTGCTGACCTTAGACTACACCAAAACATGGAACAGAGTTTTGCTGAGAACCATCACACTGTAACCCTCAGACAATTTACATTTTATGTGTTAAGATGCCCGCAGTATTTCAGTGGCCCTGTTACAATGTCCCCCTGATGCCAATCATCAATTTTTTTGTCACAGTCCTTCAAATCAGTGAGGGAAGGCTAATTTTTGGACTCACCATATTACACCCGTTGTTGAATTTGGGGTCCAGCTGCTGTCATCCTAATGTTCACAGACTTATGGAAAACATAGGAAATCAGCGATTGAAGTAGAAGTCGACAGGATAGGTTGAGGAAATAGTAGGTATAGAGAAAATGTAAATTTAAACCATTTTCTCACATAAGCTAGAAATTATCATCTAACAATGTTGAGAATGTTTAGTCCAAGGATTGGTTTTCCTTTAGACATAAAAGTGTCCAAAACAAATTTAGAAAATATTATTCGGTGTAATCCTGAAGGCAGCAACAGACAGGCCACCTTTGTGAAAGACTAATGTGGTTACTGATCGCATGGAGTCGCCTTAGCTTTGTTATTTGAAATATAGTAAGACATTGAAAAGTGGAAATGTGTTGGTATTTTGAAAACGTGAAACCTGACACACATCAATCATTTCTGTTTTCTCAGCTTGTTGTTTGCAGTGAACTTGACAGCCACCATGGGAACTGGCCTGGGACGCCCAACAGAGCATCAGACTGATCTAACCTGCATCACACCCTAACCAACTCAGAACGCTGTCCGAGTGGGATATTCCAGTTGCCAGCCAAATGTGGTCAATGTTTTGATTGTTGCTGGAAATTTGGCAGCTTGAGAACTTGTGTTTATTCTTTTTGAGGGGAAAAAAAAAACGTTTGGCTGGTAAAACATTGAAAGTAGCTTTTGAATTTTGCGTTTGCACACTGGTGAATGTGAAAGTGAGATCCCTGCTCTTTACACTGTGTTGTTGCACTGCTTAGCCTTCAAATCCCTCCTCCTGACACACCATTGATATGTAAATGCTGGACAGCTTGTATGACAATACCACACTGTCATGGTAAACGAGTTAAACTGAGACTGCTGCATTTATTGTAGGGCAAAACTTTCATTTGCAGCACACCAAAAAAACTGTGAAAACCTGAAAATACAATCAAATGGGAACTGTGACGTTAAGAAGTATCAAATCAATTTGAACTGTAGTAATAAGTATATTATATCGAGGCCTCTGCAAACATGCACATACCACCCCCCCCCCCCCACCCCTGCCTTTACTGTGGCTCAACCACAGGCTCACCATGCCCTCTCCACTGATGGAGCCCTCTTCACCACTATGAGGGGAAAACTGGAGAGGTGCGGCCTCTGCCTTATTTACACTAGACTTGCATTTTCTTAGGTTTGGCACTGGCTGGGAATTTGAGGGATACAGTGAGTTTGGCACTCATGCAAAGCCTTCATAACTAGGCCTCTGTGAAATGGTAAAAAGCTTAACAGTCGGTGGCAGGCCGATAATCCTCGCTGTTGTAGGTCTTCACAGACTGTTTTGATTTCAAACAGGTAAAGCGCTTGAATATTCCAAAAGGGAGCTTTACTTTATGAATTAGATTTTTAAGGCAACTGGAGAAAATACCTGAAACAGGAGTCAAAGGAGAAAAGTATAAATATGTCTGATTTCCACACTGCTGTGTTGTTTTATTTTTTATCTGAATGTTTTTACAGCTGTGATTTTATATTTTATGTATTTATTAAATGAGAAATTTGGTGGGAAATAAAATGGCAATCTCTGAAGTCTCTGTAGTCTGGACGTTTTGTCAACAGCACAAGGTAAACACTCGTCTTTCAGAACCTATGGAAAGATTTATGTGCCGTCGTGGGAGCAACGCTGCTGGTCCCTCGCCATCGTCATCATCTGGAAGGCTGCTCTGTAGAAACAGCTGGCACATGTCCACAAGAGGAAAGCAGGCAAGGGAAAGTAAGGACACTTGATAATTATATGATTCACATGAAGTCTAGAAAACTATGAAAACTGAATTTGGAAATTTCCAGATCTCAAAAACTATGGCAATTACACAAAGAATTCATTACAAGTACATTATCTTTTTTCCTTTTATTGCCTTATATGTCTCTTCTGCCATGTATGATAGATGTAGGTTTTTTTGATTGTACTACATACTAAGTGTATTTTGCTACTTGTTCTACTCTGGACAAGAGAAAGGTAACTTTTCAAAACACTGAATTGCAAAACAGTGAACCATTTTAGAAAGATGGATGTCTTCGGGGTTATCTGGGCTTGGAGAGTACAAATGTTTAACAGAAAGCCTGTGTTGTGAACTGGAGGTGTGGAGTTTGACAGATGTGGGTGTTTACAAGGCAGTGGGTCTACTGAAAGATGCTATTGAGTTGCATTATGGGAAATGTAGGAGCCAGTGGTTTTGGAGCTTACTCTCACGTGGAGAGGCCCGGGTGCATGATGAGAATAATGTTTTTTGACTTTTCAAGTGCATTCATCACCATTCAGCCACTCCTGCATGCAGAGAAGCGTACAGCCATGAAGGTGGACTGGGCCATGGTATGCTGGATTCTAGACTATTTCACCTGCAGACCGCTGTTTGTCCGGCTCCAGAGCTGTCAGTCAAACGTACTGGATAGTAACATGGGCGCACCTCAGGGAACTGTTTTGTCTCTCTTCCTGTTCACCCTATACACATCTGACTTCAGATTCTACTGTACCGTACCGTACCGACTATGCATGTGGACACTACTGGCACTGTTTTTATACATTTTATACTATATTGATGCATATCATTGCACATAGACCTTACATATTTCTATTAGTATTCTTAGGATTTTGTATTCTTTCTTTTGTATTCCTTATCTATACATTATTTATTATTAATTTTCTATTCCCTACACATCTCTGCTGTTGTGAGCCTGAAATTTCCCCTTGGGGATAAATAAAGCGCTACCTACCTACTAGGAAGTAAAAATCAGGATATCTCAGCCTCTGTTGCTTCGACTGACTGATTCTTTAAAAAAAAAATCTGTTTCGTGTGAGTCCCTCAACTTGTAAGTAAGTTGCAATACTAAATCTCTCTGGAGAACCCCATTAAAATAGTGACTCAAAACATGATACAATCTTGGGAAAATCATCAAGGCATTTGGGGAAAAATATATCTAGTTCTAAAAGCAGTGAAATACAGAGTGTGGCTGTAGTTGCCTTAGGTTTAACAAGTGGTTTTCTAATATGCCCAGGACTCACAGTAATGTTTGTTTTCTGCCCTACCAGCTGGTTAATGACATTCACCTGGCATGCCAGGTGTAAATCACTCCCAGACTGTATGGTTAGAACAGCGAGCAGCATGGCCCCAAGTCCTGGAGCAACAGGATGGAGAACCACCACCGGGTGCTGCATTTGTGGCTGTGCTGTGGAGGGGGCTCTAATTGGCTAACGGTGCCCATGGTGTTGGCTCAGCTTCATTGCTTTAATCATGACATGAGCATGTTGCTGCCAGGAAAACTTTGGATGCAATGTTGACCCTTGTGCTTGCTTTGTTGCTTGTTTCTAGGAGATCTGCCAATTTATATTGCCCCCAAAAAGTGCATAGAATATCCTTACAGTAACGTAACCCAGAAAGGGAGATTCTGAAATGGAAATCTTAACAACCCCCCAGTCTCCTCTCCCTAACCACAACCTACGGCATTGTGGCTTTAATTGGCTTCCATTTCACTGCAGCTCCAACAAACACTACTTATTGCCCTTTCCCCTTCCAGGCTCCATCGCTCTCTCTCTGGCTCTGTTGATACTGTTAACGGGACAGCGGTCGAGTCGTATTGGCATCAACGTCACCCATAAAGAGGGATCTCTATGTTCTAGACTTGAAGGAACTGGGTGCCCTTGACTCCAGCACCCCCTGCACTGAAAACAGAGAGCAGGTCAGCCATTCACTGTGGCGTGATGGCGATCATGAATGGAACATTGTACCTATGAGAGACAAGAGCCTCCTAAATCCCCGGGTCACTCCCACTTTGGAGCGGTGAAGAGAGAGTGGGGGTCGGGTTGTTTCAGAGAAATGTTGAATAAAGATAATTTAGAAAATGGGCTCCAGCACAATGCTGCCTCTGTATCCCCCTGTTCCCTCTACACACTCAACTCCCCACGGCTGCTCTGCTCATGTTTGTTTTGATTTTGCTCCCAGAGTTTGGGGGGGGGAGAGGTGGGGAGGTGGTTATGTTGGAGGACTTTAAGATGCATGGCAATGGTTAAGACAGATTGGACCATAGGCAATCTAACTAAACTAGAGGGAGTCATGCTATACTGTAGCTGTAGGCCACATTGTTTCTCTATCTCCTTGTTTTTATGACACAATAGACAGTTGGAAGTGCTTGAGGATTCCTGTGGTTAACGAAAAATCAGGAGAAGCTGTGCAGAAGTTCTCTCCAGGCTTGGAGATGTTGAAATTTTCCACCTGTAACTCAAGTAACAAACTTTTAATTACTCTAATCAAATGTAAGTCTACTTTGTCACGCAAGGCTGGGGACATCCAGGGGGGTTTGCTCCAAGTAACAGAAAGGAGCTTGATGAAAAGGTTGAAGGCAGGTTCAACTAAATCTGTTCCTTCTTGTCCTGGAAAACACTCCACATTTTCTCTCAGTTTGTTAATTTTCTACTCTTGCCACTGCACTTTTGTTCCTTTCGGACATGACTGGAGTTACCTTTGCAGAACAGGTGTACACCTTCCACCTGGCTATAAAGCTAAATGACTCTTTTACAATTTGTTAATGACTTGTAAATACCAAAGTAAGTGTGGAACAAGCCCCAAATGGTTGCTGGCTCTGAAACCGTTGGTTCATTAGAGTTTTGATCATTAGCAAGGATTGTGAATATACTGAAAAGTGCTTCTAATACTAGCTCAGTTGGATCAATTGACATGTTTCATTGACTGTCTCTCTGCCTTCCTCCTCTAAAAAATCATGGTGGTTTAATTACAATTTGAGCCTAAATCCTGATTTGTCTTTTTACTATGAGGATGTATTGCGCAACAACTAGACACTTAGACACTAGACACCAATTTTAAGTTGCACTGACCCAATCCTCTAAATATTAGACAGTGAAACATAGCCACACGTAGTGCTTACTTTGGAGTCACTTGACTGACTTGAGGACAACATATAACCTGCCATCTGATATGGGGAAGTATTCAAATGCACTCTAGTCTTCAAAAAGTAAACTTTCAGGAGTTTGGAAAAATAACTCTTAAAATTAATAACCATGCATTGTAAAATGCATTGTGGTTAAACAATACAGATTATAGCCACTGCTTTTTCAAAGAGAATTTAGTCCATCTACTTCCCAAGCACCACTGAAGCATATACTTCTTTCAACATATCATTTAACATATTCATAGGGTCATGAAAGTTCCCCTGAATCAAAGACACAGTGACTAAAAGTCGCAGTGGATTAAAAAGCCATCTTAATAGGGCTTTAGAGAATTGTTAGAGACACTTTCTTGATCACATTAATTTCTTTCTTGATTTCTCTGTGGACAAATCACATCATTACACAACTTGAGGTCATAAACATTTTATTATAATACTCACCGTCCCACATGGAAGACACTGCTCTGAAGTGTTTACTGCTATGTTCCCGCAAAATGAGATGAAAAATTGAAAACTAAATCATGTCAGGTTTTGTGGCCAAAATCTGAACTACATTTGTGTTTATAATGTATTAAATGCATGTAAGTGACAGTGGGCAGACACTGGCTTATTTTACTGCATATAATTGTAAAATATATACACATTCTTCATATTCTAGCTTCATAATTTAACATTTATCAACATTTTTCAAGACTTCATAACAAAACAAAAAGATTAGTTTGGACATAATTTCAAGTGGCAAAGACACAAATTGGCAGCTTCATTACAAGTGATCAATATTAACAAAAACATTGTTTTTACTTTCCCTCTTTGCTAAACAGCTTAATGTGGACTATCGGTGTGGGCCTTCAAACAGGGAACATTAGCTGCTCAGTAGCCGCACAGAGCATCTCGTCATGTATGTGTGTGCAACTACAAATATGACTCTGATGCATTATTCTCAATCTCTTGTTTGAATTAGTTTGAATTGTATCTGTATTTGTGCATTTCTTTAGAAAGCACTTGGTGCCGATCCTGTGAGTTAAAAGCGTAATACACCTCTTGTTTAGTTAGCAACACTCGTGCTTCTTTGACAAACACTGTGTGTCGCAAAACGGTTAACATTCATTCAACCCATGTTTGACCATTCAGACTACTGCTCATGAGTGAATACCTTGTTGCTCCTGTTGACACACTGTTGGGACACTGCTATGTTCACTGATTATTGTGTGGTTGCTGCGGTGTGTTGCTACACTGGAGATTCAGTAAGGCAGAGCATGACCTGGTGTTTGGTCCGGTGATCCTTAATATCCATAAAATGTACTTTCTTTGTTAGATGAGCTCATCAAAACTTATTCCAACAACTTCCGTTCGAATCACACGGTTTGTTTAAAATTGTAAATCGCATTCATCCACACAAAGTCAAGCCGTGTCAGGCCAGGTAAACCTCTAATCATGAGCAGTGTTGTGGACAAAGTCCATGTGTGATATGTTGACCTATTCGCACCAGCAACAGACAGCTTTTTCTGGCTTGTTGCTTCAGTGTGAAAGCAGTAATAAGGACAGGGGTCCTTTAAAAGCGTGAAAGGGGGCAGGCAGTAGAGAGGAGGAAGAAGGGGTTGGGGGTGTCTCAGGAAAAGTGCAATAAAACAATCATGTGGGGGAGGGGCCCCAGACAGAGTGCTGGAGAGGCGCTTCAGTTAATTTCAGTACTTGATCCCACACCATTGCCTGTCCTTTGACTGTTCCCACAAATATTTGAAGTGTGGTTGCTGCAACAATGCAGAGGCCCCTGAAATGGAGAGCAGAGCAAACAGAGACTGGATGGGTCCAATGTTTGTCTAAGGTCTTAATAAAGCCACACTCCAAGTGCCATTGAAACCAAACCAAACAAACAGGAGCTGGTTTAAGGCACACAAAATGGCAATGCCTTGCAACAAAGTCTGGTGTGGTTCACTGAAAGTATTTCTGCCATTTGTAACAACAGGCCTTCAACTTAGCAACAAGTGAGCAGTTCACTCCGAGCACTGTAAAGGCCATCTGTGTGAAGATTTGAATCACAAATCCAAAAAAAGCAGTTTTCCTGAGTGAGATGTGCACGGAGAAGAATTACTATGCAAACTGTAAGGTTGTGGAAAGCCTACACAAATCACTACTGTGCTCACTGTCACCCTGCAGCTAAAATGGAATGGCAGGGAGACCTGGGGGTGAAAAAATAGCTTCCCTTATCTAGCAGACCTGGGTTTGAGTCCTGTGCCAGCAAGCCAGTGCCCTGCTGAAGAGTCTTTGATCAAGTCACTGATTCCATATCAACTCCAGCTGGACTCATAGCTACCTGGAGAGGTTAAATGAACAGATATTTTTTTTCACACTGTCATTTTTAAATCCAATAAATGTTTCAGGTACCCATCATCTCAGTACAATATCCGTGCTAGAGGAAGAAAGAGGAGCGTCATGCAGCTGGACAATCTCTGGGAAGAAGAGGAAGGATCAGTATACACATCCTCTCTGTCACTTTTAGGGTCATAGTCTTCATCCTCATACATGTCATCCACATCAGGCTGGTCTGAAATAATGTGGTCTCCTATGGAGCAAAGTTTGCTCATGTTCTCCTTGACCACTTCACAGAAAGGCCTCTCCACCCCATCGCAAACACAGCGGTTCAGCAGCATGCCATTTGGGATGAACAGCATCTGTTGAATGGTGGCTTTACACTTGGAGGAGCACTTCCTGCCGTTGAACAGCTGCCCGCAGTATGACAAGTAGGCCGTGAGGGAGGTGTGGCAGTTGCTGTCTTCCTCGCAGCGCTGCCGGGCCTCCATGCACCCTATACCCCCGGCATCGGTCGGGTGTCTGCGGGGGAGACACGGCTCTATGGCTCGCTTGGCGCTGAGGCACTCCAGGTCCTGGGCGCAGTCGCAGGTCTCCAGGTCTGGCCCGCTGCGGGTGTGATTCAGCCTTATCAGCGCGTTGATGCAGTGGCTCGGACACTGCCTCCTCGTTCCTCTGATGTTACCTTCACAAGCTGCTAAGTATTGACTGTATGCAAGATCGCACTCGGGCTCGTCGTGGCACCGAAGGAGCGCCTGCCAGCAGATTAGCTGGGCATCTAAGGCCACCAGCACCCATGGGAGAAGTGCCAGGGCGCTGCACCAACATTTCATGCTTGGATGGAGTTCTAGTTCGGTGTCGTGCACTTTCTCCACCAGCACATTAGGATCAGGTCAATTTACACATTGGATCTCACAGACTGAAGTTCATAGATAATTCCATACATGCGTTTTGCAAACAACGCAGTCAGAAAAAAAAAGTATAAATAAAGTATCCACACACTTGCACGAAAGTTAAATTTGCCTTCTCCCGGTGAGCTTTGCCACAGTGGAATACAGGATCCAATCTGAGTCAGGGAAATCACCACGCGTGGCTGCAAAAAAAGAGGAACAGCGCAGTAACAGTCATTCCGGGAAGCGTGGCCGTTCAAAAGTGGGACAACATACTCCAAAGTGCAGCCTGTGTCTGCTCCACGCCGCCGGTGCAGATCTGAGGCGGACACTGAAACGCGCCGCAGGGCTATCCGAAGTTAACGCGCACTCTAACCACAGTTATTGTCCACAACTCAGTTTGTACACTTGAACTCATCTTTCTTGCCATTGTTGGTTTCGACTCCTCTGTCCAGCTCTTCCAATTTTAACACACATCCATTCCGATGTTGTTGTTGTTGTTTGTTTTGTTTGTTTTTTTTTTTTAGGTGGAAGAGGTTTCTATCTGTCGCATTCTGTCCCGCTATGTGCGTCTTTGTCCCTCTTCTTGCTGTTACGCTTCACGGTCCGCCGAACATTTCCCCACAACACCCCTCCTTCTGTCGAAAAAAAGAAAGAAAAGTTTTTCTCCCCCCCCCCCTCTCCCTCTCCCTCTCTCCCTCTCTCCCTCTCTCATTTACAATCCTGGCCACCGATTGGTCGTCATAGAAGAGTGAGCCGTGGGACCCATTTCCAGGCCTACAGCAGCACAGCTCTGCGCACAAATCCTCTCAGTACACGACGAGATAGGCTGGATGAAAATGTTTATGATTTGCCTTGCATCAAACCCAGGATCTGTGTGGTCCCCTCTTCGCTTGTAGCAAAACACAAATGAAATGGGGGGGGGGCAAAACGCATTCCTTTGCAAGAACTCACATCTGCAACTTAATAGACATAAACGAAGCAAGAGGAAACCTCTGCGATAACTGCCCCGTCGTTTAGGATTTCCCCCCTCTCCCCGTCCTGCCTCTCATTCTGCAGAGTTTTTAAGCCCGGATTGATTGAGAGAATGGGAAAGAATAGTATTTTCTGGCCCGTTTCACCCCAATTGTGTCAGATTGGCCATGCAGTGGCCCAGTGTCTTTCCAGGCTGCATATTGTCCACGCACTGCGGCCTATCAATAGAGAGGGGTTTCAGCATCAATATATTTTACAGCTATCCCCTTTCACACCACACTTGAAAACTACCAATAGCCCAGACTTTTCTGCCATTGAAATGGTAACTAACTTGATTTCCCCCCCGCGCAAAGCAGCTTCAGGTCTGGCCCCCAGAGGCTGTGCCAGTTTTGCACAAGCTCCACAAAACCAGATGCATGCCCGACCTGAGACCTGTTCAAGACTACAATATGACAGATAGCTGCTGGTAAAAAAAAAACAGTTCAGTATCTAAAACATGCATAGAGTTAGCATTAGACCTACAGTGCACATGTGTATATACTAAGGCTCCATGTACTGTATGTACACCAGGTGGACAACAGAAACACCAGAATGTGTAATGCAGTCCAATACAACACCACAAATGACAGCTTCTAAAATAACCACAAAGTGGTTGTCTGAGTCTATACATTATAAGTGTCACAAAGTAGTGTTTTTATAGGGCCGTGCTGTGTTATCTTCTATATATCCACCTACATACAGTACATACATATATTCACTCAGTGGCCACTGTATTAGGTACACCTGCACAATCTACTGTAATTCAATACAACAGCTCTGCCATAAATTCTACCCTTACAAAGTTTATAACGTTCAGTTTATGTTGACATTGTCTGAAATATGTCAATTCAATGACATGTTTATTATTGAGGTCATAGTTAAAGGTGGTGTTGTACTGGACTACAGCTACTAGAAACACCTCTCAGTGTAATGCAGTCCAGCACAACACCATCACTGACTATGTTACAGCTAAAACATATAATTGAATGAACACATTGCACCTAATAAAGTGGCCTCTGAGTGTACATACAAACCTGCATGAATATTTATTTTTATCTAGGCTTTTAGTACACACTGGTATATATGGATTACTGGACTTGTTCTATCACTGCACCGTTGCCACAGGATGAGGATGGTTTCCTCCATATGAAATGCTTAATTGTATCATTTATCTTTTAATAGTAACTGGCCACAACACCCCATTACTGACATGTCAGTTATAATTATAATCAGCCTCTGTCTGCAGCCTCCCTCTTGGATGCTTCTGTAGTTGTGAGTGTATTTTTGTCTCCACCTGGTGTTCCGGTTGCTGCAAAAATGAGTACTGACAAATCACCGCATACTGTACAGTAAATCACACAAAACAGAAATGAAGTCCATTATCCTAAAAATCAGTTTATTGCAGCTAGAACTCAAAAAATCACTGAAATACTTTCAGAGACAGAATGATAGAGACACTGTGAAACAAAGAAACAGCCAAAGAACGAGAAGAAACTGCGTGTCATGGCAGCCATTTCCTGAAAAATCAGTTCCACAGGATGACAACACAAAAAATACGTTTGTATATTATTATTATTATTATTATTATTATTATTATTATTTAGTTATTGAATTAAGTCACACACACTCATACAAAGCAAACAGTTTGCTTTATGGCTTCTGTTCCACCCATTAATATTGTCTCATGATCGGATATGACAGATTCTAGTAGCTCTATTATAAAAGGACTTATTGCAACGTTTCCTCTGCTTTATATTATTGAAATGTTACAAATATACTGTTCATCTATCACATGACAATAACCACTGTACTGATGATGTGTTGCCTCAGTTTTCATTCAGCGGCAGTGTGGCGCCTACAGCAAGGAAATTACCACTCATCTTAGAGAAAACAGTCAGTATATTTTTGCCCACATTTCCTCGAAAATAAAATGTGCACATGTAAAATGAAAACTTTTCTAATCATAAAGTACCAAAAGAAAAACATGTTTTGGCAGCAGAACCATCACAGGAGTCAAAGTGGGGACAGATATGAGATCAAAGCTGACATCACCCTCGGCTACATAAAATTAAACACGGCAAAAATGTAGCGCATATGGATGTAACACAACATCAACAACATCCCCTTTTGATTCGCCCACACCTTCACTTACGCTTGGCTAGAAAACAACATCGACAGAATACCGAGTTATGCAGTAAGCCCACACTGACTGTGTGCTGTGTAACACTATAACCAGCACTCTCTGCCACAGGACGAGGTTTTTACAAAGACACCACTTGACATATCACGTCGACTAAACGACACAAATTCACCAGCACAAAACAGCACCACTGAGACGCAGGGGTCAATGAGATGGAGGACGGGTCAAAGGTCATGTGACGGTCGACAACACGCAGCAACGACGCAGCAAGTTGATGAAAACAGAGTGAAGAACGACCCGCTGTCGACAGTATAGGTCAACAGCAGACACATTTACATCTTATACAACACAAATATTTGTGGATTTATGCCCACATCGCAGTTACACAGTTCAACATAATTGTGCCATTTCCTTTATGTTGGTCAAAGTATTTTCAACAAAGGCTTTGGCATACAACTTCTAAAGCATTTGCATTTCTCTCATCTGAGCAGCTTTTCTTTTTTAACCTCAGCACGATGCAGCACAAACACAAATTTGCTCCCTATGTAGTTGATATTGACGCTAGGTTAAATTTGGGAGCGCAGTAACTGCACACACTTAACTGCAAATTCTTAAAACAGACAAAAGGCAGCAAATCCATCCTGCCTTTAAGTAAGACATAATTCCCGCCTGCTCACAAATCATTTGTTGCTTTTAATCAAACTAAAAGTAAGAAATCTCCTGCAGAAACAAACAAACAAGGAGGCCTGTCTTCGTAAAAAGTAGCTAACAGATGTTGGAGCTCTAGAGAAGACAACCTTGTACGGACGTCCAAGGCACACTGAAGTATGGAAAAAGCTATTAAAAAAAGCCTTTATAATGATATATCGAGGAAAAGATTAGAACTAAGATTAATGCAGCTCACAGGGAGCTTTCATCAGGGCACCAGGGGGCCAACACCAGTAAGCTACTTATGACAAAAATCAGCCTCATTTGTTGCTCTAAATGAATATTTCCCTTTTCTAAGATTTTGTGCTTTTGAACGTGGAATATGAACAACCCCACAAATAGATCCTTCATTTTATTTTTCCTAAACTAGATTACCAAATTTCCCAAATTCAACATAACACACATATGGCCTCCTCACATGAGCCAGTGTCAGCCTTGTGCATGTGTGTTTTCATTCCAACCAAGCAGCTGATCTCAGCGATCCTATCTCGTTCAAGGTGCACGTGTTCATCAGTGAAATCATCTGCTGCGTGTTTGGAAGCAATGAAAACCTGCACACACACACCTGAGACCTCTGCTGAAGAATCATATTGTGCTATCACTGGTCACATGAGGTACAGAGAGTGCAGGAGGTTGGGGAATGAAAGGAGTAAAGGATTTAATAGACAAATATTTCTCAGGGGAGGAATTGCTCTAAAGGCAGAAATAATCTCATTGGTTAAATCTCAATGGGAGGAGCCAGAGAACCACAGTCTTTCAGAGTGCAAGTTAGCTCATTTCAATAAAAATATGAATGACATGACTTTTAGGATATCTGAAGGTCAAAAGGAACGCTAACAAAACTAGACCACCTAGATGACACTGTGGCTAGAATTCCTTTTTTCCAGTTAGTAAGACAAGCCCCATATTTCATAATATCAGCTTCCTCATCTTTTACTTTCTTTTCTGCAGGGCTTCTGTCTAACTTTGCACAGCTAGGAAAACTGTTATTATGTGACTCTGCCAACTGACATTCCACTCAAGCAATAAAAATATTTCTACCTCCAGAGCAGCTTTGCCTCTGAAAAATATTTGTACAAGTAAAACTCTAATCTTCTGGGACTTAGAGTTGAGCCAAATCACATGAGACTGCAATTCTCCGTCTGCTTTTTGAGGTCTTCCAGTGTGGCCTGAGCTTTGTCTTTCAGCTGGTCGATGTCCACGTTCTGGATGTTGGACAGCTGGCCCAGCACCGACTGCTTGTGCGTTTCCTCCTGGTTGTCCTCAGCGATCATCTTGGCCAGCTCTGTGGGCAACACCACGTCGTCCCCCGCCTGCTGGATCTGGGTCTCATCCATCTCGTTCTGAGGCAGATACACACATGCATGCATGTCCATGTTGACACACCCAACAGGACAGGAGAAAGAAGGACGAGAAGTTTAGAACAAAAGGTTCAAATCCCACTGTAGTTTATAGAAATACAGTATTGGGCAGCAAGACTGTGTGGGTTTTACAAAGGCAGTGGTCCTGTTGGAGACATTTTTATGTGTGTCATGAAATAGCCGTTACTTTTCTTTGCAAAAGCAGAGCTCGATTAGTTTACCTTTGGTAGTCTGTACTTTTCCCGGAAATGACTTCTAACGGTGGCTCTCTCAGCTTTCTTCTGAGCAAAATTGGCTTCTCGTTCTTGTCTGCAAGAAAGGAGGAAAAATAGTTTTTTGGCAGAATTTTCTCAATCCCACTCAACACACAAACTAGAGATAAACTCCAAAGGAAATGTCTTTTTTAATCAACTGTGCATGCTTTCACCTGTGGGAAGCTTTGGAATAGAAATGCTAACTCCAAGCACCACGCTTTTAAGAGGGAATATCCCCCAAATATGACAAAGAAAACACACGTGTTATCTGAAAATGAAGAAAGTCAGTGTTCATTATTGCCATGTGCAGATGCATCTCTGCTTTAAGAGCATCATAAGGCTCCTGCTGGATCTGGACCTTGGAGGCCTTGGGTCTTAGCATTACCATGTCTCCTCTTAACTCTAACTGCAGAGTAGAGCCAGCAGAAGGTGGAGCAGCAGCAGTGATGCCATGGGGAAGCAGGAAGAGATGTTCTGCTTATGTTTAGGAGCACCAGATGCAGCATCCTGTCAGTCCAGCGCTCCCCTGAGGGATTTTAGTCCTCTTGGGATGTTGACTACTAGAGGTAACCTACTAACTGCAGACTTACTGCCACTCCCCAACTGTCAACCCATCGGATTTACCTCACTTTAGCTGGGTAGCTTTGCAGTCTGCCTCCCTAGCTGCACATTAATTGCCTGACTTTTAAAGCTGGAAACCCTCAAAAGAGCTCCGTAACTGTCTTTGAAAAATGGGCAGTTTACGTTTAAGGCAAACCATCAAAGAAATTAAAGATCACCCTCCAACCATCTTCAAAATTGCCTTAAGTCTGCCTCTGGATACAAGGGAGGTATTGAGGCATTTCTGAAATTCTGCACGTCTCTTAGAGAAACCTAATGGTGTGAGATGTCCAATATTTATCTGTTAGCTTGTTGTGATTTGTCTCTTAATACTCACTCCAATCCAGCCTACAGTATGTGATGCCTCCAGCAGAGGGCAGTCAATAGGCTGCTGGCACTGCTCTCTCCACTCAACACCACTGGAATATTTATGGCTTCAGTGAAGTTCATAATTGTCCCTTGTAAATTGCTAAATTTTCCGAAATGCCTCGAACATCATGAGTCAACAACATGACATAATGCTTAACAAACTTGCTTGTATGACCTAAGGCCAAATAAAGCATGCATACAGTGACAAAAGACCACATTATACAGTCAGTGAAATACAGTAGGTGCTTATAACAAAATAAACACCATAGATGATATTCTTCAAAGCTACAGTGGCAGAGGTTGCATTGTACGCCTAGAAGGATCAAATCAGCTGCATAATCTAAAGGCGGGGTGGGGGGGACACTGGAGGACCACGGGCGTGATTTGCAGTTGAAGTGTTGGCACCCATTGTGTCAGCGGAAGGTCGTTTTATCTGGAGATGCAGCATTCATGGTGCTGTCCGTGTGAGCCTGAGTTCACTTTGTGTTAACATGAGCGGGCCAAACACCAAATGGCACATGGGCCCGTGCAGCGCTCACTTGCAGCCAATGGGCAGAGCTTTGTGTCTTCCCCTCTCAAGGGCATCAGATGACCAGGGTTGTCACTGTGGCCCGGGTGCTGAGGGTGATAAAATGTCTACATGTGACATGTCAGTGTGAGCAACCCCCCAACCTGATTCTGCTTTAATCTGAGCAGTATGGGCTTCTCTGTGATCTATGCTCATGTTTAGCACCTCTCACTAATAACTCACTTCCACTGAAGGTCACATTATGACGGCAGAGCGTTAAGCATCTCGCCATGCCTCCTGTAGAGCTCAGTGGGCTGAGCTGAGTGTTAATGCCGCAAGAGTTAGGACTTCACTTCCCACTCATGCTTAAAATGTCTGCACACGGTTCTGTGAGGCACTTTGGATAAAAGTGTTCATCAAATGTGTTTGTGCTGATGGAAACGAGCCAGGGATTGGAAACAATCGGATAACTCTTTCTTTATGATATATGCTCCTCCCACTAAAGAGCAGGCAGTGCTGCTATAGATGCCTACAATTTGTGTAACAGCTGAAATATATAACCAGAATTTACCATTTTTTCTGTAGAACTCTGGTCTGAATTCTTTATTCCACATTATTAATCTATGGTAACTTATTCTATGACCTGGGCAGTAAACATCTGATATGGGATGTGGAGTCCTGCTCTAAGGGAAACATCACACAAATCAATTGTGAGTTGTTGTCTGCTGGGTGAACTCTGTTTACCAAATGACCTTGCTGTTAACTTATATTGTCCTCCAGTGGCTCAGGAGATAAACACCATAACAAATATGTAGGCTACACTGGGGGGGGAGAACATCTAAATAATTCAGTTTTGCAGGTGAGACACAGAGCAAAGATTTAAATGATAGAAGCATGACAAAATAGCCTAATTAAAAGGCGCACAGCTGGAACCACAGCTGTAAATATATTTATATATATATAAAAACCAAATTTGAGATAGTATAGAGGCCATACCATTCTAAACCCAACTGATCCAGCTTTTAGTCTGCAATATATTTTTATAATATAAATGAATCGGAAACATCTAGAGAGTAGGCTAAGAAAGACAAATCCAAAATGAATTCATATTAGTTTATACTGTTGGCTGTTTGCCCTCTGATAATATCCAAATAGAGGTTTGACTTTATTTACCACACAGTCTGATTCATTATTGAGCCGCACGCGCAGCAGTAGGAACATGTTTCGCTCCAGGCACGAATCCCTCTAGACTTTTCCGTGGAAGAATAATTCCAGGAATCCCAAATTAAAAACGGCGCTACACAATTTGCCGAAGCTAAGAGACCGAGAGCTCCCTGGGCGAGAGGAGCAGCTGTGTGTGGAGCGCTCGTGTTATTGCATTGATGCGTAAAAAAGCGCGCGGCGCACTGGGAGCGCTCTGCTGTTTACACACAACAACGCACTGTTTAAATATGCAATGCTTTCCCGATACATACTGTAGGTTTTCATTACAACGGCACAATCACAAGCTTCAATCATTGCCTTACTTTTCCTCCTCTAACTGTTGCTGATATTGTTCAAATTCCTCTTGAGTCATCCCCTGCGCGGCGGCGTCTGTTTTCTCCCCTTCGGATTTCTCCTCCGTCAGGCCGCCTGTCAGGTTCTTCAGCTGTCCTCCCACCACGTGTTTTACCATGAAAGCCATGGCTGCGACTCGGAGAGTCCTCTATTTGATCGGCTAAGAAGTTGAAGGCTTGGTGCGCTCTTGGATAGAGCGGTGCCGGTGGATAAATATCCGTCAAGTGACGCTTAAACCAAACGTCTGGAAGTGTTGCACAAGAGCATCTAACTTTCAAAGGCTCGGTGGGAGCAATCAAACCGGGGGGGGGAAAAAAGACGGAATTATTCCAACGGCGCGTCGGAAGCTGGCAGTTTCAGCACCACTGGCCCTGGACAGCTCCGCGCCGTGAAGGATGGAGAGGCGCTGCTCAGATATGAGTCAACAAGTTTGGCGCTGAACTCTACCAATCCTGTGACTCCGTCCGCAGCCACCACTCCCTCCACCCAATCCCAGGCACCGCCGGACTGGGTGTGCGCTTGCATGGCGCGCGTCTGCATCGTGGGCTGCTCCCGTGATTCGCCGTCTGATTATAACTCGCGATGGAGTCAGGCAGGACTCCGGGAGGGACAAACGACACGTGACGAGCCTCAGTGTCTCCTGGCTGTTTTGGTGCATCTCGTCTCTCTCAGGGTCATCTGCGCGCTGGAGCCTAACACACAGTTTGTCAACACACAAAACGCTTCCTAATTGCAAATTAGTTAAATGGCTGTCTATTAACCCACGGCATGAGTTCCGTTTATTGGCACGATCACTTAGAAATGATGAGTGGCTGTTCTATGTAGTAGGGTTTGTTTGATGTATAACAAGCTCGTTTCCACAAGATGAGAGGAGACTGGAATGATGGAGCATGTGTACAGTGCGCAAGTAAATGCATCTTTCAGTCTGAGCAGATATTAGTCCTCCATGCGCATTTAATACCCTTGTAAATATTCCTTGCCCCTAACTGGAGCTGACATCCTAAAATTAGAAATTTTGTCTCCAGTTGCATCACCATAATATTCCTCAGTGACTCATGAGTCTGTAGTACCCACAAGTGAGTTTATAATATCAGTGTCTTATGCTTATTAGGCCTCCTATAGGATTTTCTGTGCTGCTCCCTCTCATGTTTCTTTGAATGTGTGTGTTTGATGGGGGCGGGTGAATAGTTCAACTTCCATCACCAGAAAAGATGATTTATTAAAAAGCTGGGTGCTTCTGGATGACACTGTGTGACGCAGTGTTCAGCTGGAAAGCCTCACTTCTAAAAATATGACCTACGTGTGTGTCTGTGTGTGCGTGTGTGTGTGTGAGGAATATTTTAAATCTCTCTCTCTCTCTCACTCACTGTGAGATTCTTGACATCCGAAGTGTGAAAAGGAACTTTGATTACAAGTCAACAACTTCAGCATCCTGATCCTCGCAGCAGTCTGACACCGAGCCTGGCCTACTTTCCCAGTCCCTGTGGATCAGGAGAGACAGAGCGCGTCTCAGTGTCTTTTTGTCACAGGCTTAGCGGGGCCCTGTTAGCCTATACCTGGCTCTCTCTTAAATCTCTCTCCAACTTCAAAGCTGCCACCGGTGAATAGATTGAAACGTAACGCAGTGAATAAGATCAAAACTGTAATCTCTGTGAAATTTAATAAAAAGAAAGAATTTGCCTAACCAGCATGTTTCAACATCAAATTATATCGTTTCGCTTGTGATATTCACACCCATGGGATCTGTTCCCAGCCCAGGGCTCAGTGATAATCAGTGAGACCTGCTACAGGTGCTCTGGCAGGTACACAGCAGGAGGTTTTAATACAAGATGATGTAAATTACACACACACACATACACAGGCTTAATGGTGAAATCCATATATTTCAGTATCCATACATTTGGCCTAAAAAGTGAGAGCAGAGTCCTTTTCTGTAAGAGCATCCAACAGAGGTGTTGTCTTGCCTGCACTCTTACGGTCACACTCAACTTCATATCGAAACCGCTTTTTCCCCTTTTGTAAGACAGGTCCAGGGACATGATTCATGTGTGGAAAAGTGTCTGATACCAGAGGAGTTGCTACTTAGTAGCCACTTGTGAAACTAGTAGAACTAGACAATCATTGATGGTGGCTGGACAACTGAGCGGGCCATGGCATTCAAATTAAACTGCATATCAAGCCAGTAGGGCCAGCCACTGTAGGTTAGCCTAAGCGGATACAGTGAAGATATAAGTACTTTGCTTTGGTGAGAGTAAGATTCAAAGGCATTTTCAATGTGCGTTAGATCAGCGTTCGAGAATGGTATCGCCTGTCAGAGGGCTCAGGAGAGTTATGATGGCACAGCCTGATACCCACTGCAGGGCCTAGTGATAGGTCAAAACATCGTTTAACATGCATTCTGGGCTTCCATAGGAATGCTCACCCAACTTTTGGCACAGTTCAGTGTGTGAATTGTTACCTAGAAAACCTGCGAAATGCCAGTGCATTTCAAAACTGCATTTTCCATTCCTACTGAGTACATACAAGTCAAGTGAAAAGAAGCGAATTTTTCACATGAAATCAGTGCCTGATGAAAGCTATAGCCGACCATTACATAATTTGGTTCCATTAAATTGCACCTTCACCAAATAATAACCAAAAAAGGGGAACATAGGTACCAATTCGTAAAAAAAAAAAATTGCTTTGTAAAAAATACTAGATACTGAAATAAGACTGACTTTACACTCTCTTGTGGTCTCTAAAGAATGTGTCACGATCAGTGAAATTGTTCCACATTACAGGATATGTTTGAGTCCTTCACTTGCAAAAGAGGACGCAACTCGCTGTTTGTTAAATAAGAGCATGTGGCATTGAAATGAAACCTTCACGGTTAATACAGAAAAAAAAAACAACATTACTCACATTACCTGATTTAAAAATAGGCTCATGTTAATGCTCTCTTGCTCCTGCCTGTGCTCAGTTAATGTTACTGCCTACTCAGCTTTGATTGATTTCTCACAGCACTGTAATAAACAGTTTGGTCTATGTTTAGCATATATGGAGCACTATTGCATGCAAAGCCTTCACACAGATGTTTACTGTAATAGCCATGCATGGTTGCACACAAACCTGACATGTTATTTTCCCTTTCTGCATAAACATCTGTTTAGACTTCAGAAGTGGGTTTTTTTTTTAAATCTGCTATTAGTCAAAATCTCATTGGTGAAAAATAAGTCAAAAAACAATACAGAAGTTGATGATGACGAAAAATGCAGATTGTGCCGAAAGCAACAAAAGGTTACAGAAGCATGACATATTGTGGTTGTTGTGAGGCAGGAGTGATCACGGTGTGAGTCAACATAACCGAAAGCATCACGCCGGCTCCCGCTCAGTCACACTGCCAGCCCGGTTACACTTGATCTTCTAGGATTAGGATCCTGTGTGGGATTGGGAGAGATGGGCTTATGTACACCATCACACACGCTCGCTGATCCTCAGCAGCCGAGCGTTACACCTTTGTTTCTTTAGACATGGGATGACAAGGAATTAGACTCATCAAACAAATGTACCCTGCAGCAAACAATATGCTCATTCAGGGAGTTTTTAAATTCACATAGGCGGAGATGACGCCATTAGCAAGTCACTGGGATGCCTGTCTTAAGTAGAGCAGTGTGTGAGTGGCACCCCCCTCGTGAGATGACAAAATATCCCGCTAATCCCATTAGAAGTGAAAAGTGCTCTGTGTACTCAGTGATAAAACTAGTTTTTGTATCAAAAAAGCATCTGAGACCATTTGGATTGGCTAATGATTTGCTGAGATTTATTTCTACCTGCGTCAGGTCCTGACCGGAGATCGAACAGACAGGTGGGGTCACAGCAGCATGGCACCGTATGGTGGCAAGCGAGGTCACCCCAGCAGAGGTGGTTTGATGCCCCGCAGGCTGTCTAGGAGGTGCTGAACTACGCCGCATGTCAGCATGGCAACTGTCCCCCTTAGCTAACATCAACTGCTTCCTCATGAGCTGAATATTATTGCCCTGCAACAGAGCAAAAGAAGAGCATTTCAACTTTTGAACTTGATATTTAAAGCTGCATTAAATTGGGTTTGAAACTTGGTTTGTGTAAATGTTGCCCTTAAAGGATTGGTTCACTCAAATAAAAATAAAAAAACATACTGAAATAATTACATCTAAAGAATTCACTGCAACGTGTCTTCCCAGAATCCCTGTTAGTCTGGATAATCCACACAACACACTGCCAACTGCTTTCTCTGGGACTATTTCTTCGGTAGAAAGTAGTTGTTAAAGTGTTCACAGTGAGCTCTGTGGATTATCCAGAGTAATGGGTACACTGTTTCTGGAAAGAGATGTTGCTGTTCAGTCATTTAAAAAAAAACAAGAAATCTCAGAGACGGATATTTTAAAACCCGGGCAAACAAAGCCGGCATATCTATATTTATCTTAGTTATATCCGTCCATATCTGAATGTATAGATACCACATATCACAAGGGGTAAGTGACAAGATTTATTTTTTATTTCTTTGTATTTTCATGCCTTTTGTTTTTTCTCACAAACAGCTTCTTATATTAATACTGTATTTTTACTGGAGCATGTCCTCAGCAGATAAAATCTAACTAACTCCCTTTCCCCGCTCATTCCAGTAAACTTTGATGAGAAACAGTCTATTCATCCATTTCAGTGTTTAGACATTTTTTTTATTATTCCTCAACAATCTGGTGTCAATGAACAAGTTACCAATACGAAAAGTATTGTGGGTGAGTTAACCTTTAAGAATGTTTGTCTGGTGGGTGTGCCTGTGAGAGAGTTTTTAGAAGGGTTTTTCTTTTTCCTTTCTTGTTAATAACTTTAAAAAACTGTAAAGTTATCAGTAATTAGATAATTACTATTCTTAACGGAGGAGCTGTGCTTTTTGGACACTATAAAGATTTTTGCTGTTATCACTGATATCTCCTTGCTGTTATATTGGTATGATATCACAGTGGGTTGATATGTGGATGGAAACCTAAAAGGCAAAGGATGTGTCACATTGAGTGGATGTGAATGAAATCAGACCCAACCAGTTGAGGTCTATTCTCTTGCTGTATTGTGAATTCAACAAAGTGGCTTTTCTTATTTCAGTAGAAGTATGTATTTTGTGATTTCCTTCAGATTTAATATGTACACTTTCACAGAGGGGCAGTGGAAGACAGAAAAAATACATTTACTGGGAAAAGTGGCAACTGAAAACAGGAACCCAGACTGGGATTCAAATGACACATTGGCATTGCTGAAAGTGTGAAAAGAAGCTGCTAAGAGACACACTCAGCGACAGAATTCACAGCAGAAAAATGTGCAGATGAAAAGTGAGAACGATGAAACGATGAAATATTCAGAGAATTGGCTGAAATGGGTTGTGAAACAGAAACAAAGGCCCAAAATGGTCAGAAACATTGCAGAATAGCTGCCTCCAAAATTGCAATCAGATAGGTCTGGGACTGCAAAGTAGAAATCAGGAAGACAAATCATCACTGAAATAAATGGAATCTGGTCTAAACTGTTGAGAGACACTGTTGCCGTGAACTCTGCCACAACACTTCGGACAGCAGTATGTCCTTTGCACACTCACTAAACTGTTTTATTAAAAGCTGAAACACGCAAAACCAAATGATCACCTTTTCCATGATGCTTATTACAAGGACGATACAGTGTTGTTTCTGATAGCTGCCGCACTGAGACAGCAAAACCCTTCAGAGAGACAACTCCAGCTTCTGAAGAAGCCTCATCGAGAGAAGTTAGAGAATCAACAACAGGATATCAAACATGATTGTAACCCTGACAGTGGAAAGTTAAAGGAACTCAAGACAAACAGAACCTCCTCGTAGTTTAGGTGTGGAGCTGTTTAATGGTTTGGACTATAGTAGTTCAATTTCTTAATGTCACAGCATGCCATGATATTTTCGACAATAGTGCGCCTCCAACTTCGTGGCAACATTTTGGGGAGGCCCCTTTCCTGTTTCAACAACAATGCCCTGATGGATAAAGTGAGGTTAATAAAGAAATGTTTCTCCCAGTTTGGTGTGGAGGAACATGACTGTCCTGCACAGAGCCCTGACCTCAACCCCATCTAACATCTTTGAGATGAACCGGAACGCCGACTGCGAGCCAGGCTTTATCTTCAGGCTTCACTAATGCTCCCTCGGCTGAATGGGAGCAAATCCCTGCATCCTGGTTCCAAAGAGTGCAGGCTGTTATAGCAGCAGATTAACAAATAGTTTTGGAACAAAAGGTTCATCAATTCAATACATGTACCATGTTTGATTGTCCACATACTTTTGGCCATGTAGTGTATTTTACTACAAAATCTTGTCAATGCACCTTTAAGTCCAGAGTGTCTTCAAACTTCTTATCATGTGTGCCACCCTGTCAGCCATTCATTCATTTGTTTTTTTACTTACCCGCAATCCTGTAATTGCACTTCCTGCAAACTGCAGTGCTGTTATAATGCACACACATCTGTCTTTGACTCTTTGTTTTCAACCCACGCTTTAACAAGTGTTGTTTAATCCATATACTGTGTTCTTTATTTTCTGTAAAACTGCTGCCAACCTGTTCAAACCACTTTATAGAAACCAGCCTACATCAAATGCAGCTCCTATCTCCATGTATGCACGGACTAGTATTAATATTTGCATGCTCCACTTCTGTGCATTCAAATACATGAACTTCCTATTATTAGTGTAAGTAGCTCTGGTGGGTTTAAACCTTCTAAGCATTGCAGCATTATTGCAATGCTGTACCCGCTGGGCTACAAAGTGGGCTAAGTCACTGCACAGTGAGACAGTCTGCGATATCATCTGTGTGCTGGACGTCAAATGATAAAAAGGAGGGGATTTTTATCCACATTTAGTTAAGTGGTTAAAATGACCCTTAGCTGCAGCTCTTATCCAGCAGAAGAATTGCAAGCAACTAGTAGTAGGGAGTGAAAACAAAAATGAAAGAGATATCAGTATGTTATATAAGGAAATTGTCATTTTACAAAAGACATTTTTATTTTCAGGAGTGGAAAGAGAGGCAGGAGAGAGAGAGAGAGAGAGAGAGAGAGAGAGAGAAGCAGGAAAGGTCATGGGTCAGATTTGAGTCCACATTATGAGCATATGGCTGGCTGCTGAGCCCGCTCAGGCGCTGTGATGTCTCTGCTTATTTAGCTTTTCTTTCCCCGCGTACTTCTTTTACACCTCTCCCTCACTGCTCTCACACATTTGCTTTACTCTCTGCCTTTCCCCTCTTCTAACCCTTCCTTCTTATCCTCCTTCCCCACCCCCACCCTCCTTCCTTCCTCCCTCAAATCCCTACCATCCTCCCTCCCTCCATCCTTCCATCCCTCCCCCGTCTTCCCTGCCTGATTTAGACCTCTTGCCTGAGAGGAACATCAGAGCACAATGGGTTAGTGCTGGCTGAGCTTAAATGGAATGAGAAAACCGGAAAATTCTCTTTCATGAGTAGATGCTAACAATCGGCAGTGTGAGGGTGAACGAAGGAGAGGAGGATGAGATAAAGCAGGCTGGGAAGTAAGAGGAGTGAGACGAGGATGGAGAAAAATGGCTGGAGATGGGGTGAAGGTCAGTGGAGAGGGGCCAGCAGGGAGTGACAGAGAATGATGAAGGTTTTTAATTCCAAAAGCCATTTTAGAACAAATTGTTTTGTGACATTTGTGGCTTAATAAAATGCTGTAGATAATCCCACGCTTGTGTATGTGGAGTTTTTTTGCAATTTGCAAATACTTTAAATAACACTCTGCTTTGAGTTTCATATTAGCTTTACACAGATTTTCTAAGTTCAGAAGACAGTCTCCTCCTAATTTCTCTACACCCTGTTTCAATTTTAATAGTGTATACATGAGTACATTTTTTACACAATAATGCATCCACTCACATTAGGTTGGATGCTAGTTAGCAGTGTTGGTGAATGTCCATCAGGTCCTTCAATATGTGACACAGGTTCTTTTTTTGGCAGTGCAGTTTAGCAGTGTTTGACATAAGCTGTTATTAATTTCAAGACTGATAAAAAGTAAAAGTGAGACTATGTCATTTTTTAAAGAAATAACACAATTGTCCTCTTCTTTGACCTCAAAACACACAATCAAAACAGTAGCTAACTAGCTAATGTTAGCTACTGTTAGCAGACTTTAGATAGATATTGCTGAGTAACTGACATTATTAAGTCAGTTTGTTGACTTCTGTTACACTACATCTTAGCATGTCACAGATATATGATAATTTAATATGAATAATATCAAGCTAACAACAAGCTAAGCCTTACATGGTCTGGTGAGACCATTAGCTCATGGTGGCTAAAGTTAGCTAATGTTAGCAAACTTTACTTAGGTTTTGCTGTGTAACTGACATTACTGAGTCAGTTTTCTGACTTCATGACTCTTCTCTACTTGTGCAACTTTTACACTACATGTAAGCATTGACCTGTAGTTGTCACTGTTGTCTGTTCAGCAAAAGTGACACATGATTGCTTAACCAATGCTTCTGCAGTTTGGGCACAGATGAAATGACCTCATTAGACCTCTGTCTTGAGCTGATTTGAAAACTCAAGTGTCAAAGTGTTCAGAGCTCTTTTATGCAGGCAAATGCTGCAAATTATCATCCATTGTGATATGACTCAACTTTGTAGCAGCGTTTGTATCATTAACTTTCATCAGAATTCATTTTTGTATTTCCCTGTTATTTTATCAAGACCTATTAGGCTAAACTGATCAAATGGTGTCCTGAACCTTCACTACAATGCAATTCTCAGTGGACTCATTACACACTATACACTATATACTTTATATCTCCCATCATGCAGCATGGCATATCTTCTCTATACATCTTGTCATCATGTTGTGACCCTGAGGTCTTGCCTGAAGCCTCGTACTCCATCTGTTTCTTGTGTGTTAGAGAGTTACAGCTTCATTCCTCTCTCTCTCACGCACACACATACACACACACACACACACACACACACACAGTCAGACTGAGAAACAGTCACAGATGCACACGAAGAAGTCTCAAAATCATCTTCTGGCAACTAGCTACGTTAGCAACGGCAGCTACGATGGGGGTGTTGGTGTTCAGAGGATAGTGACATCTTCATCTGCTGCCATAACACACACACACACACACACACACACACACACACACACACACACACACACACACACACACACACACACACACACACACACACACACACACCAATTTCCCCATCTCCCCACATTCGCAGCCATGCCAGCAACATGCATCCTTTTGTCCTTGTTACATAACTCCCCTCCCCACCAGCATAATGAGAACGTTATGATAAAAGTTATGACCCCTAAGTCTGTAACACGCTCCTCACTCCTGTTTCTCCTGCAAACACCCACACAGATATATACTCACACACATACATGCAGGCTTTGCTGTCACTGAAACGATGATGTTTCCCAGCACAGAGTCACATGCAGTTGAGTCACAGCAGAGCTCGGTAGTGTTTTTACATTCAAATAAACACAGTCTAGGTGTGTTTACACTACGAGCACCAACTCCCACAGTCTGACCTCAGAAAACCTGCTCTCAGGCCTGTCTTTACCCTGGAGAAAAGGGCAGAAAAGAGAGGGTCTGCCTCAGGAATGAGAGCGATTTTCTGCATTTTTGAGACCCTTATGGCAAAGTGTGCCGGCTGCAGCCTCTGCAGCCCAGTCTGCCACACTGACCCAGCGCCCGCCAAAATATCCTCACTGACATATGTTTGTTTGCCTTTGCGTGCAGCCTCTCTGTCTGTCCATTCACTGGAAATTCATGAGTGCTGATGTTTACACAGTCCCAGCGGACACAACCGATCTGAGAACAGCTGAACCGCTGCAAACATGAGGTATTGTGGAGTCGGGACAGATCGGACTGGGGGTATTCTTATATGCTCTTATGTGCTATAAATAGGTGTCTGACATTTGTTTACACTCATGTAAATGGCGCTCTATGAGCTTATTAATAGCAAAATGTGTGTTTTAACTCTAACTAGTTATAGTCTGAAGCATGTACACTTTCATACTCATGTCACTGACAGGCAAGACTTTATGGGAAAAAAGCAGATTAAACACCCGTCTCCACCCTCTCAAACTGATGATTTCTATATTTGATCTAAAACATGTGTATTTCGTATGCAAAATGTTTGACAAGTCTTGTCTCTACTGTCAACAGACACTAAAATGTCAACATCCTGACATATGCTGTAACTAAGAGTATCCTCTCCCCTCCTCCCCCCCCTCTCTTGGTGTACCTCTCTCAGAAAACCACACACAGCTGACTTCCTCACAGAGCTGCGGCTCGGGACAAACTCCTCTAAGCTCGCCATCCCTGATGACCTCATCTGATCTCAGCCCTCACACATCACTGCCTCTGAATCCCAGTTATCCTTAGAGGTCTCATATCTGTAAACACCAAATATATATACACACACACACACACACACACACACACACACAGTGATTTAGTGAGAGGCTGTGTTGTTCCCCATGTGAGGAGAGAATATGAGTCGGTGTGTGTCTGTGTGCACGTGCAGTGGGGTGGGTGGAGGTGGGGCTAATCGCCCTCATCCTGTCACTTCCTCTGTTCCTCTGTCTGCTCAGATAAACAGATAAACAACAGACTACAGACACAGAACAGGTTATAGACTGACTGATCAATGGGCTTCTTCTTCAACCCGCACTGATGGCCTCAGAAAGTCTTTGCTTTTCCAAAAAGGACATTTGCTAGATGCGTCAAAACACAAGACGTACAAGGAACAGAAGAGCTTTTATTTGCACTGAGATCTGACTCTGAGATTTCTGCCACTACATCATAACAATGAACATGAATAGGATTTCAATTGTTGTGCTCAAAGCATCAACAAAATAGCAATTAGAAAAATCCACAGTAACAAATCTTTCCAGAAACAGTGTCAGGGTTATTCTGAATAATCCACAGACCTCAAGGACTATTTTTCAGTAGAAAGTAGTTTTGTGCAAGGCTGGATTACCAATTGGGCAAAGCGAGCAACTGTCCTGGGAACTCTCAGGGGCCCTGAAGGCCCCAGGTTGTCAGCGTAACAATTACTTTGTGCAAATTTGTTTGGAAATATGCACCACTAAAGCATAACAAAGCAAAACTGAAATGATACGGGCCTTCTGCAGTTTTACATAATCTTGAGGCCCTGTCTTGTAGTGGAAGATGTGTCAAGATCTAGTTTAAAAGCTTTAATAAAATGAATTAAATCAAACTTTTTAGTTGATATCACGCTATATGGTTCATTTAGTTACACAAATGAGTATTTAAAAAGCAAACCTGGGGCAGGTAGTATGTAAGCGTAGAAATACTGTTTGGTTTCTGGGCAAAATGGGAAATGCGTGTATTTGGGGCTTAATATGGCTTAAATGAGATGTTGCATTTGAATTTCTAAATATAGTTTCAATGCTGTGAACCCCACAAAGTAAAATAAATTCACCTCCATTGTATTGGTGTGGAGGCAGAAATGTCAGCGACGATATCTTAAAACCTGGACAAATAAAACCAAAATTATCTGCACAAAGATAGGTACTACTAATTAAGAAAGTGTGTTTTTCTGTAATTTGGGTGAACTGACCCTTTAAAATGTTGGCTACAGAAAAACAAAACATGATAACACTGAACTCCCCTCTCCTCTAACATTCGAGCCAGGTTTCTCCAGTCCAGCACAAGGAGTAGTTACATAAGATCCTGTGTATTGGTAAATGTCTCTGCCCAACCTCACGTGGCCCCTACCAAACCCAAACAACATGAGGCCAGCTCTGATGAAACCCACTGAAAACGGCTCATATGCTCTACTGAATCAAACCCTCACCCCAAAGGCAAACTCATCATCTTCATCCCTGCTGGAGCACTTACGTCCCTTCCTCTTCTCCCTCTTCCCCAATGTCAAACCTTTGCTCACCGAATTCAATTAACTCTGGCTCAATCAGAGCGTCTCTTCGCGCGTCACGGCTGAAGGTGAAGGTAAGGTGAGCTCCCAAAGGAGGCCATTGACGTCTGAGAAGTCCGGGCCGAATGCTGGAGCCATCAAATTTCCGGAGGCTGGACAGGATGTGGGATTTATGTGACAGGCTGCCTGAAAACGTTAGCATTCCTGGGCGTCATGGACCTCGCCAAGGCGATGGCCTCCTTGCCACGTGACATAGACGGCTGCACATAGGCTGTGGAGACGTTTCCCTCCCAGCCAGGAGAGAGTGTCCATCACGGCTTGTCCCCCCTAACCATGCAACCTGTGACAGTCCAACACTACACACCTGGCTGACATATCACAGGAAACACAGCAGTTATATAAACATCAGAACAAGACAAAACACTTTACTTACGTTTAGCTGCACAAATAATCAAGAAGAGCATGATATAAACTATACCAGTGAATCAAAAACCTTCACTCAAAAAGAGAGAAAAACAAGAAAACACATATCAAGATGGAGTATGGTACAAGAGAACATGGAGAAACAGGAAATATTGTTCTTTTTACTCCACTACATTTATTTGACAGATATAGTTAGTAGTTACTTTACAGATAAAGATTTTTTACATTAAAAACTATGTAAGCTTAAAAAAAACAGCACATTCTTAAGATTAAACCGCTGACTCCCAACCATTTGGCTTGTGACCCCTTACAATAAAACAGTGTCTGGTTGGGGGGCCCCTTGCCGTGTTTACGATGTGTTGTTAGCACGTCCACCAGAGAGATATTTCCCCTCTAAACTTCTCACATGGTTTAATTTCAATAACTGTTAAATGATGAATTTTACCAAAGAGATACAATTATCCAATATTTTACACAAAAAAAGCAAAGATTAGAGAAAAGTCCCACCAAAATGAAGAAAGATTTGTGTCACAGAACTTAGATATTTCCCTAGACCCCTAAGCTTTATCTTGTGACCCTTTGGAGGTTTCCAACCCCTAGGTTGGAAACCACTGGACAAAACTACCAGCATTTGTACTGCACCTAAAGTAGCACCACCTCAACCAGCTACAAGAGTAAAATGCTTCTTACACATTGATGCATCAGTATTAAAAAAGGAATAATGTATAATAATATGGCAGTGACAGGGGCCATTTTCCTGCAGAACATGTACTTTTGATACTTTAAGTATATTTAGCTGATAATGCTTCTCTACTTTTACGTAAGTAGAATTTAGAATGCAGGACTTTTAATTGTAATGGAGTATCTCTGTATTGATACTTTTATTTATGTAATGAGCATTTCTTTCACCACTGAATAATATGAACAATTTCAGACACACATTGTTTACTCATTTACTCATAATTCATTCACATTTCTTCACAATCATTACACCCATTCATTGCATGGCCGTGGATTCTACAGTTTGTTCGTTCAGAGAATTTGATATGGCCTCTTCCTATATCAGTGGAGTGTTCAAGTGGACCAGACTGCGGGTTAACATTTTTAAGCTTCAGTTAATTCAAAATAATCAAATGTTTTGTTGTACCTGCACCTTTTTTACTGTCATATTTTTATGTTTAATATACAAATGTATGTTTTTTTGTGTGCTTCAGGGGAAAAAATAGACATAGAAGCCTGTGTGCAACAGAGCTGCTATATGTAATGTGATTGACAGCAGCACTTTCACACTCTCTTGTCACACGTTATCTGAAATGATAGATGTTCTGTCTCTTTCTCTTTCGTGACGTTTTTCTCTCAAGTCTTCCTCAGGTCTAAAGCTGAACATTCGACCCATCTCCTGTCATCCTCCTACAGGATACAAATTGTTCTTATTTCAAAAGGCACGAAGTACAGCACAGTAAACTAATAACCTGCAATAGTTTTATATGAATAAATAAATATAAATATCTATTTTGTCTAGTGATGTACCATGAAAGTGATTCAACTTGTAGCCAGTGGATATAAACTTTTCCATTTGTAACAAATGTACAAGGTAAATGTTCAGTTCGACACCGAAGAGGACATGATGTGTTTTAAGATAAGTATATTGCAATAAAAGCAACCATTTATTTGAAATGAATAGAAAAAAAAGATGAACTCGTAGCTTATAGCACCCATGAAGTCCTATAAAGTCTCTGAAAACATACATTTGACTGGTAGGCTGCTGGTTTAAAACCCTAGGCTTGCTGGAAAAACCTGGACAGGGAACATAAATGACAAACATTTTAAATCCTTCATTCTGAGGTGCTCCTGAGCAAGAATACAACTCCAGAGTGCTCCAGTGGTGCTGTTAATTGGCCAAGGAGATTTGAACTGGTTGAACTGGGTGGACAGTTGCTCGCTTTGCCCAATTGGTAATCCAGCCTTGCACAAAACTACTTTCTACTGAAAAATAGTCCTTGAGGTCTGTGGATTATTCAGAATAACCCTGACACTGTTTCTGGAAAGATTTGTTACTGTGGATTTTTCTAATTGCTATTTTGTTGATGCTTTGAGCACAACAATTGAAATCCTATTCATGTTCATTGTTATGATGTAGTGGCAGAAATCTCAGAGTCAGATCTCAGTGCAAATAAAAGCTCTTCTGTTCCTTGTACGTCTTGTGTTTTGACGCATCTAGCAAATGTCCTTTTTGGAAAAGCAAAGACTTTCTGAGGCCATCAGTGCGGGTTGAAGAAGAAGCCCATTGATCAGTCAGTCTATAACCTGTTCTGTGTCTGTAGTCTGTTGTTTATCTGTTTATCTGAGCAGACAGAGGAACAGAGGAAGTGACAGGATGAGGGCGATTAGCCCCACCTCCACCCACCCCACTGCACGTGCACACAGACACACACCGACTCATATTCTCTCCTCACATGGGGTGGTGAACTCAGTGGATGTGGATGAATCTGGATCAATATGTGGTTCCCAGCAAGAACATTCACCAATAAAATGGATCAAGGTCAGAGGTAAATGGTGCTGTACATTTGTGGGGATTTAGATTATACTCTCACTCAGACTGACTCACTATGAATGCAGGTAAAGTGCGTCACCTTGAAATTTCTCCAAGGGCCAATCAGGAGCCCTTTGTGTGCCACAAACGTCTTACATCTTCCCCCAAGTTTTCACTGTGGCCACAGCTAATGCTTCCATCTCTTCTAGCCAGTGCAGAGTTAAAATTAACATTCTTTGGAGCCACGTGAGTCACGCATGACGTCGCTGCCCACGTCTGTGTGTGGGGGCTGATGAGTAATCCAGCTTGGACTGAGGCAGGAGGCGAGCCTTTGAAGCCAAGTCTCTGCGGAGTGGGGAAATATTAAAGCACAGACGGGCTAAACACACCGCTAATGCAAATCTAATGCTAGTGAAGGCACAGACAAGTGAGTTAGTCACCTTGATCAAAATTTCTGTATGACTGTATGATGTAGATTTGATGCCATTCAGGGTTTCACACCTCAATGAAATAATATAATAATAGGATAGCAGTTGATTAATACAGCCAGCTGAGCAGCAATAAACTCTTGACTCACTTGACCAAAATGTCACCATTATGGCAGGAATAATCCGCAGCAGAGCGGCAAACAAAAACATTTTAAGCCCTGATATAAAACTGAGAGTTGGAGCAGATCTCAAGTTTTCTGGGAGTTTGTTCCAGACATGTGGAACATAAAAACTGAATGCTACTTCTCCATGTTTAGTTTTGACTCTGGGGACAGTAAGCAGATCTGTCCCAGATGATCTGAGAGGTCTGGACAGTTCATAACAGAGCAGCAGATCAGAAATGTATTTTGGCCATAAACCATTCAGTGCTTTATAAACCAACACTAGAATTTTAAATTCTTTGACAAATAGGAAGCCAGTGTAAAGATCTGAGCTGACTTTGTAATTGTCTTAATGTGGATGTTAAAATGTAGGTCTGAGTCGATAACTACACCAAGATTTGTGGCTTGGTTTGTGGTTTTTAACATTAACGATTGGAGGTGAGCACTGACTTTTAACTGTTCTCCTTTTGGTCTACAGACAATTATTTCTGTTTTATCTTTGTTTAACTAGAGAAAATATTGGCACATCCAATCATTGATTTCTTGAATGCACTTACTCAGTGCTTGTATGGGAACATAGTCACCTGGTGATATCGTTATATAAATCTCTGTGTTGTCTGCATAATTATGTTAAGGTATTGTGTTGTTTTCCATCATTTGAGCCAGTGGTAGCATGATGGTAGATGTTGAACACAAGAGGCTCGAGAATGGAGCCTTGGGGAAGTCCACATCATTTTTGTATGCTTGGATGTGTAATTACAGATCGACACAAAGTAGTCCCTGTCCTTCAAATAGGATTCAAACCAGTTTAGCACTATGCCAGAAAGTCCAACTCAATTTTCCATTCTGTCTAGTAATATGTTTTGGTAGACAGTGTTGAATACAGCACTGAGATCTAACAATACCAAGAGTGAAACTGTCCCATTGACTGTGTTAACTGTGGTGCGGTCGAAATCCTGACTGGAAAACATCAAAGTATTTTTTAGGGCCAGAAGTGTGTTAAGCTGTTGAAAAACTGCTTTTTAAATGAGTTTACTTGAAACTAGGAGGTTTGATATGGGCCTGTAACCGTTCAACTGTGAGTTGTCTAGATTGTTCTATTTAAGAGTGGCTTAATAACTGCAGTTTTCAGGGCCTGGGGGAAACAGCCTGAGAGTACAGATGTGTTGACTATTTGCAGACGATCTGATGCCATGTAGTTAAAATTACAGACCCTATACCTGATAAGGAGGAACTGACAGCTTGTCTAATTTTCTGAATTTTATCAGTAAAGAATGAGGCAAATTAACTTCATGATTTACTGGATAAAAGTTCAGGGGCTACTGACACAGGAGGGTTTGTCAGCCTGTCAACAGTAGCAAATAAGGCACATGCATTATTATTGTTTTTGGCAATGTCAGAGAAGGACAGCCTTGCATTTCTGAGTTCAAAATTATGAATGCAGTCTCTCTCCAGATCTGTTTGGGTGGAGGCCATCTGCCCTGAAAAGATGCTTGCGTCCCGAGAACACATTGAAGTTATGAATATAGCTGATCCCTTCCAAACCACAGGTTTTGCTGAGCCACGTGTTGAGTCCTAAGAGTCTGCTGAACCTGTTGATCTCTTTGTTGACTGTTGACAGTGGTCCACTAATAAAAAACTGGGCTTCCAGTTTGTCCAGACAATTAAACAGTTTAATGAAATCCTGCTTTACTTCTGATTGCTCTCTGCAAACATCATTGGCCCCCACATATTTATTATTTATCAGCTGAGGAACTTTCATGTTATGGGTAGCAGAGGGGCAGTTCAAAGGAGATACTCACAACCCAGAGTTGTCATAAGCTATCCTCCAAATGATGTAGTTGATATAGGAAACCTCTGTAAATGTGTTGTAGTTTGAAAAAAGTAGGAAGAAGTAGCAAAAATAACAACTTAGCAGAAAGCAAGTGAGAAGAGTAGCACTGTAACAAAGCAGGAAGGGCACATTGGTAACACTGGTAAAGATACTTCATGTCTGTTTTGGTTGAAAATAGTCAGGAAGTGAATAGAAGATTCTCAAAATGCTGTACGATCATTACAGTTGATAATAATAATCATTATATTTCACAAAGTAATGAGGATAACCATAATCATGCAATTATGCAACATCTACCACACACACACACACACACACACACACGAAAGGCAGTGGTGGTAGCATGCTGTGATGATCAACAACATGATTTTAAATAGCTGCTTTTTAATGATCACATTATCACAGTTCCCACACAAAGCACCCTCTAATAAAGCAGCAAAGATGTATAAGGCCCATAAATCAGCACAGGAATACATTTGCCATTATCACTGAAGCAGTGATCCATTCAATTGAGAACACAAAGTGAAAGGGTCAAGCAATGCCCTGAGTGTACTTCACGTTAGACCTACTGTACAGAGCACGAGAGCAGCGGAGTCATCCATATTAACACAAGCTTTCATACAATCAAAAAAAAAGTTACTGTATATTGCCTTCTGTTTGGCGATAATAGAGAACATGTGTGCTCGCTAACAGCTTGCTTTACTGCGGCTATGTGATTATACATGTCGGTTCACATGTGAGTTGCCACGATGCATCAACTTAATTAATGTGAATGTGCTCGGAGTCATTCCTGCCCACGGTAGAGAGGCTGTTACATCACTCACATACAGAGCAGAAAACTCAGGAACACACACATTGCTATTTGGAGACATTTTCCTGCCTGTATATGTGGAATAATGTTCTCAGAAAAATCTCTATTCATTTGCTGTACTTGGTGAGCCATTCCTGCCTAATTTTCCTTTTATTTTCTTCTTCAGAGCAGCATCAGTGAGGAAGTCTGTGCTGTGTAGCAGCAGCTGCTGAGCCACACACTGACTTCTGGCTGCATTCATTAGCTCCTGTGTTTCTAGGAGGGTCTGGCTAACAACACTGCACAGGCTTTCAGTCCTCATCTGTGTCTCTCCTCCCCCTGCCCTCCGTGCCAGGCTGCAGGAGTAAAGCTCAGACGGTGTGTGTGGTCCCCCCCCCCCACATGGGTGCACAGGGGTACTGGGTGGGCAAAGGGAGGGGGTTATGGGTGTTAACAGAGCACAAATTTGTCCTCACAAACAAAGAAAAATCAATCGGTCATATTTTTTTTTTTTTTTGGAAAGCTTATGTTTTTTTGTTATCATATGAGACTTTGTTTCAGCCTTTGAAATAATCCAGCCCGGAACATTTTGATAAATGTTGCTGCAGGAGTGAGTTGGGCTGCTCTCTGACCCCAAGGCAGTCCTTAAATTACTATATCACCCCCAAAAAAAAAAAAAAAAAAATGATCCAAGAATGTAGCTGTGAACGTACAGTTGTGACAAGCCTTTGACTGCACGGTTTTATTTGCAGTCTCCAAGGCATTTCGTGAACCTTAGCATTACTCACGGTTGGCTGCAGTTCCTCGTGTGTCACAACAGTTTATAGTCTGTCTTCTGTGGATGCTCGTTAAGTCTCCGAAACAAAGCCTGGGTCATTTGTAAGGGTGGAAACCCTGAAAGACAGAACATTCATTTTCATTTATGAGACAGGAAATGTTCAGACGTCTTCTCCTCTTCAGTTTATCATTACATCTCTACAACTGTCACACCATGCACGTCAGTGTGGACAGTGTAACTCTTTGTGGCGAAACTGTATTCTTGTATGTTTCCTTTTACAGATAACTGTGATTGAACTGTGATATTCAGTATTAATTCCTACATCTACGTGTGAATGCTAACAAACCTGCATGTAATCACTAGTTTCTAGTAGGTCCTGTATGTTCTTACTAGGTTCTGGTATGGTGAGGTGTAGTGTAAAGTTAAGAACTCAGGACGTTGTCGGCTCAGGCAGCCTGCCACCCAGCCCGCTGCTTGTCTATAAAAAGCGATAACAAACTCCTACTTCTGAATGACAGCAAGCATGACAAGTCTTCAGTGTCAGACTGTTGCTCTGACTCACACAGCGAGGATTCATCAAACCTCACATCATCTGCCAGGCCTGTCAGGAGAGAAGATTCTCTCAAGCTGAACCAACAAAGTTTGCACACTAGCGTCTCCAAATGGCAGCGAGACGTCCCTGAAAACTGTTTGAACTTCAAAACCCAGAAATCCTGTAAGTTGACGTCAGTAAGCTGCAGTCAGCCTGTTCATGTTCACCAACCCAACCAGTATGTGTTGCTTTATACCACAGGATACATAAAAAAAGACAGAGGGAAAAGGTCTAATGTTAGTAAGTCTTTGGAAGGGGCTCTTGGAGATGGCTTTTGCTTTATTGTTGAGTTTCATTTCAACATTTCATGTTTTTTTCAATGTTGACATAATGATGGATGGGAGGCCTGCGTCTATTTCTGTAAAAGATCATGTTATTTTAGCACAAGGGCTAACTAGCTT